>NC_041233.1:3086765-3159430 GCF_002837175.3 Physeter macrocephalus | reverse complement strand
GAGGGGAGGGGAGGGGGAGTCCCCTGCGACAGCAGCCCAGGGCCAGAGCACAGGGCAGCTCAGAGGTTGGAACCCTGAGGAAGACACACTTCTCCAGGCCTCCTAGACCAAGGCAAGGCTGCCTCTGTGTGGATCGTCACCTTCCCACGACAGAGGGACTCGCTGGCATCTCTGGTCTCCTTCCTCCACCAGGAACCTTCCCGTCCCCCACCCTCTGCCTGCCTGGGAGCCTGGGGCTGGCGTGCCTTCCAGGCACCTGCACTTGATCTTCTTGACTCTTAAATCCACCTCTTCTTCTCATACCTCACCCATTGCCCAGCTCTTCTCCTTTTCTTTATATGTGTTATGGGATACTGAAAATACACAAGCGATGAACACTATAAAATAAGCACCATGGGCCAACAGTCCAGTTTATAAAAGAAGATTTTACTGAAACCGGTGAAGACCCCCCAGGCTGCTCTCTGCCCCACTGCCTGCTCCACAGGCGACGGTTTTTAGGTGTTTATCATTCCCACACATGGATTTATGCTCTACCTTCAAAAGTATGTATCCTTAAACATATAAAATGTTGTTTTGTGTATTTTTGAACAAAATAATTGTTATTGTACTGCATGTATTTTTCTGGAACTTGTTTTTCTCACTGAGATTACGTATATAGAATTTATCCATGTTGATATGTGTAGCTGTAGTCCATTCACTTTTATAACTGTACAGTATTTTGTTTACTTGTTCATAAAAGAAATACTCCAACTATAAAGCAAGGATTCTGGACAGCAAATTGATGTGAGGAAATAATGTAAAGCGTCCTAAAATTTGAAAGAAACAGATAGTAGTTGTCAACCCCTGCTTTATTTTCCTTACTTCCTCACATAGATTTGATATCCGTAGTTAATTTAAATGCTAGGTTTGTTTCTAGAGTGATTACTTACAAATAATTCCATGTTTTAAAGAACAGAAATAGGTACTTGTAGTAGAACACAGAAAAACTGGACTAATGGCCAGGTAATAACTACCTGGTCCCGTAGATCTAATGGCATAACTCGCAACATACAAGTTTGAGAGAAAAGCCATGGGGAGAAGGATTACACATCCATCTAAAGGATGCACCGGGGCTCAGATATTCCACAAACGGAGTGAACTCTTAAAGAAATCCATCTGCCAATGAATACAATAATCCAGTCTGGCACCTTATGTTCATCTTCCGAACATCAAATGAAAAATAAAAAGTCAACTCTAGACAACTGCTTGGTGCCAGGAGAACCGAGGCTGGCATGGGAAGAAGTTGGGGCAGTGAGCTGGTTGGGAAAATGGCGGCCACAGAAGCAGCCAACACTCTGAAGAAATGGTTGGTCCATCTGTCTTCACGAGTTGTTTCAAGAAGGAACCAGCTGTCTGATATTGGGGAAAGTGGAGTAATAACTTGCATTTAAAATAAAATTATATTAGAAAGCAGACGGATCTGTTCTGTCTTACTTGTTTCCAAATCACACCCAATGTCTTCATCCCAGTTTATTGGCTTTTGGAGCTAAGCGCTGGGTATTTTAAATCATTTTGCAAAATTTAGCTAAGGGGAATAAATTGCCAGAAAACTTGAGAAATCCATATTACTTGTATTCCATAAGACACGTATCTGGAAATACACATGCCAACCGGACTGACCCAGCTACAGCATTCAGCCCCCAGGGGAAGGAAGGGGGAGACAAGGACATTTCGGTTGTCCTCAAGTTTGTGTTCTTTCCTTAAAAACTCAGACACACCTTTCCTTCATGAAAATTCTTTCCTCAATAACCAACCTCACTTGGAACTTTTAAACCACAGAAACTACCCGAGGGTTTGGAAGACATACCATAAGCAAACCACAAAGAAGCGGCCTTGCCAATACTGTTTAATAAGTAAAATCACCATGAGGTTATTTCTCATTGCTATAAGGAGTATGACAGCTGAGGGAGAATAATTTGACTTCATAATCTCACTTCTTTGATTTTAGGTGCAAGCTGCCCACAGCTCTTTCCCTTGCTCTGTCCCCACTCCTCCCCCTCCCCCTTCCCCTCCCCCTCCCCTCCTCTTCTACTGCCACCACAGACAGGATCAGGGAGAAAATTCCTCAGAACCTCATTCATTCATAGAACACATATCCACAGGATTGACACATAAACTTATGTTATCTGGAAAGATCCAGAAAATGGTGACACTGTCCACACACACAATCCCAGGCCAGCTGCACACAGGACCATGAGAAGGCCCTGTTTTAAGATTTTGAAAGAGGGGCACCTAGACTTCAGCCCGTGGTCTTCAGCTGAGGCTTCGCTTCCCCGCTGGAATGCCGTGGACAGGCTAAACCAGGCTTGACTAGCCAGCTGCACACTTTCAGACAGACAATAATTATCACAGGAGTGCGGAATTACTCCGCACTGCACTCCTTCCCTCCATCCTATCTCAATAGTTCAAAAGTGCTAAAAATACAAACTATGATTCAGCTTTTAAAACTTCTGTGGTCCTGTCATAATAACAGCAGCTAGACGCCAGTGGACAAGAAAGAAAATCCAATTACTCCTTCCCACCCTGGGCAAACAACCTTATCAAATATTTTCCTTTAGCCCCAGCAGAAGTTTTGCATGAAAGATCCCACCTGTCAGTTTTTCATATGTTGCAGTCCAAAAATCTCTGAGGCAGCATTTTTATTTTAAGTCAGAGGTAAGTTTTATTAAAAATGCCGGTTACAGCCAGCTGGTGTCAAACTGTTGGTCTGCTAACTAGGCATCAACTGAAGAGTCTGTAATTCTCTCTGTTTCACGAAGATGAGTACCATGAACTATAAACGACAACTTCTGAAGCAGGTCTGCCCTGAGCCAGGGGGACCACAGAAGGTGGGAGATTCTGGCGGAGAGAGGAGGATGGAGGAGAGGGGCGTCTCCCTTTACACCCCCTTCAGGTCACATACTCCTCTCTTAAATTCATTCTTTCTCCCATCTTGGACTGATTGCTTCTGAAAAACCGGATCACACAAAGACACATCACAGATTCACATCCCGAGTTTCCTGTTACCATATATGTTATATTAGCATAACATATGATAGCACATACCAACAACATATGTGTCAGACACATGACGCCCCAGAGAAGACTCAGAAAAGGTCCTCACCCACGGGGAGGGTATTTTCACAAGCAGGTCCGTCACAGCCCAGGGAACTTACCCACCAGGCACGGGCGGGCACTGGCTGAGCGGCCGGGATGGCAGATGCGGAGAGAGCGTTTCTCACCTGCCGAGCTCCGATAAGGAATCCAGACGCGCCTCTCTGCTGCCACCCTCCCTAGATCCCTAGACACAGGATCCTGAGAGCCTCGCGTTAGGACACAGAGTTGCCATCCGCCTGGCTGGCACTCTGCCGTGGGCACACTGCAAAGCTGCAGGAGGGCAGGAGCTGATGTCACCTACCTTTCCCTCCTGGGGCTCAGGCCAACCCTGTTAACAAACCCGGGGGGGCTCTTAGCAGAAGACCACTAGTCCGGAGTCACTCACCCCAGGCTCGTGCTCTGGTTCCCCGTGCTCTGCTTTTTAACCATCGCCAGCCTTGGTTTCCTTTCCCCACAGTGGAGGTGTGAAGAGGCCCTCATACGCCGAGGGCATTGATGCCTTTGAAGACTGCGCTTTGAAGACTACAAGTCTCCACAAACGCTAGTAAGGAGACCTTGTACTTCTGATGTGCTCTCAGGTGAAGCCTGCAGAATTTCAGAATTCACAAGCAAGATGGCCAAATCTGCACCGGTCACAATTCCCGAGACCTGATCCTTTTCATCTGTCTCACCCCTCCGTGGATGGCGCCGACACCTAGTGGAAAGCTAGAACTCCGGGGTCATCCTGGAATATCCTCACTCCTACCGTGGAATTGCTCACAAGAGCCGGATGCCCTCCTGCCCCGGCGTCCGTCGCGTGTGTCCACATGTGCCTTCCCCTCCTAGGGTCAGGCCTCTGCCCAAGCCCTGGCTCCTTCTACCTTGCACACTGCCGCCAAGCGCTCCAAGTCCAAAGGCAGGACCCCCGCAGAAACCAGCAGGGCTCCTGGTGGCCTTTGGAAGACAGTTCCTGCTCCCTGGCTTGGCATACAGACGCCTCACTGGGGGCCTGGCAGTGGCCCTGCCTGCCTCCCTCTGACCAGCCCCCAATCCCCTGGGTCGTGCAAACCTCACTCTGAAGCCCGCGCTGTTCCTAGCCCCAGGCGCGCCCTTCCCACCTGGCTGCCTGGCTACCCAGTACCTACAAGGCCGCGGGCTCTCCGAGGGCAGGACGGGCGTGGCTTTGTTGTTCGTGGCTCTATTTCCTGTACCTAGAACAACGGGTGGTACCTATGAGCAGGCATCTACTGAATACAGTTGAAAGACGAAAGGAATGTTATTCGGGATTCAGCGTAAGCATCATTTTCTCTTGGGAACATGTCTTGGTTCCTATGCTTAATCTCAACAACGACATTTGTCGTCCTCCACTTGTGTGTCTCTTCCTGCCCACATCCGCCTGCAGGTGCCTGTTGTATAGCATCTGTTGCTCCGCGCTCTGACTGCTGAGTTTCCCACATGTCTTCAGCGCTACGCTACGGGCCTCTGGAAGCGGGTGCTGTCTTATGTCTGTTCTTGTGCTCTGTCTCTGCCTCTCTCTCCTTCTCCCCCTTTCCCTCTCTCACGCCGTTCCCTCTCCCTCCTGCGTATCTGATACAAACAAGCAGGTACTCAGCCGCGCACCCTGAGTGCTGCTGTAAGCATCTCTGCAGGCCCGTCATTAAGCACAGTGATGACTACATCATGGGCTACTCATACATTCTAGGCCATTCCACATTCACACCTGGATAAGGGAATCTCTTTTCCAAGCTAATTCGTGGGCCTAGTGTTATCAAGGCCACGTTCAAATACACATCAACCATTCCGTTTCCATGATGCAAATCTGATGAGCGACAGTGATTGGAGCTTTCTCACCCGGAATGTAAAACTACCTCATTGTACAGACAATGGATGCTGTACAAACGACAATGCACGGGTACCACAGTGAGACAGGACAAGATAAACGTGACATTTCCTATTTAATACGCTTTGTTTATTCAAGCGATGCCTGAAGGCTTTGTGTAAGGAGAAAGTGAGCCAGACAGATGAGAAGAGTAGGAAATAAACTGTTCTGAGGTATGGAACAGAGAACTCAAACACCTTTCCTCCCAAAGATTTCCAAATCTAATTCCAGTCAGGTCCCTTTCTCTCTTTTTCATGAATGGATGAGACAGGATGTGGGGAATTCTGGAGATCACTCCGTTTGAGATGACGGGGAGTGTGTGCCACCCTGAAAGATGCTTCTTTATCTGGTGTTTCTCCTGGCTCTGGGAAGTATTTAAAGATGATCTCTTTCCCCAGCTGTAGGAGCCCTAAGAGCCCTGCAAATAAATCAGCCTGAGTTGGGGAGAACAGTACATTCACCCAAAAGGTAACTCCTAAAAATCACTGTGCCAATATTTTCTCTGTCTGGCTAAGTCGTGTTTGTGAAACCTAAGAGAGGAGCCAGGTCCCCGCGTGGCCCTCGTGGCCTGAGCCTGCAGCAGGACAGAGAGGGGCCAGCCAGTGGGCCTGGGTGCGGATGCCGCATCTCTACTGACCAAGCGTGTGATCCGAGTCCTGGTTGCTCATCAATTCAGTGAGGTGGGAAACAATACCTCCTTCACGGGGCTGCGGGGAGGGCTCCATGTGAATTTGCAAAGAACCTGGTACCCACGAAAGGCCCGTGACCGTGATTATTATGGTTTTGCTTCAGCATTTCTGCTTGTTTGGAGGCCTCGTATGTAAGAAAATTTTCACCGACTCCAGAAATTTTAACTGACTAGCTTGGTTTCCAGGGAGACACAAAGTGGGTACCAGGTCGAGTTCTCTGAATGCGGGGGGTGAAGGACAGGTAAGCTCTGGCCTGGAAGCAGGACCTTGCCTGAGAGGGTATCACAGGATCAACTATGTCCCCCTGGGAAAGAAACGTTGGAGTCCTTAACCCCCAGGACCTCAGAATGTGACGATACTTGGAGACAGGGTCTTGAAAGAGGTAATCAGGTCATCGGGTCAGGCCCTGATCCAATCTGACTGGTGTCCTTAGAAGAGGAGATTAGGACACAGACACACACAGAGGGAGGACCGTGTGAGGACACAGGGAGAAGACGGCCATCGACAAGCCAACGAGAGAGGCTTCAGAAGGAACCAGCCCTGCTGTCACCTTGATCTTTGACTTCCAGCCTCTAGAACTGTGAGGACATAAACCATTACTGACGTCCCCGGTGTGTGGTACTTGGTTAAGGCAGCCCCGGGAGATGAACACAGAGACGCTCTGCCCTGGACCCATGATGTCCTGCAGCAAACACAAACACATCTCCCATTTTCCTGCCCATAACACAGCATCGCTCTCCCCACCACATAAACAGTGGCCTAATGATCTTCAACCTGAAATAAAATGGAGGGAAATTTTTCCTTTAAAATGTGTTCAGGGGCTTCCCTGGTGGCGCAGTGGTTGGGAGTCTGCCTGCCGATGCAGGGGACGCAGGTTCGTGCCCCGGTGCGGGAAGATCCCACGTGCCGTGGAGCAGCGCTGGGCCCGTGAGCCATGGCCGTTGCGCCTGCGCGTCTGGAGCCTGTGCTCCGCAACAGGAGAGGCCACAGCAGTGAGAGGCCCGCATACCACAAAAAAAAAAAAAAAAAAATGTGTTCAAAAGTTTCATTAGAAAAACTGCTCTGAAACTAAGAAATTATGGGACTGGGTTGGCCCTGCTCTCCCTCCCCCAGCCCTGGTGACCTGTACTCACCGGTGCTCCTGTGATTCTCAATGTCCACTAGCCCTCCCCTGAGTCAGGCCCCTCTGTCTAACTGCCTTCCTGACTGCCACCTGGACGTCTCTGAAGACCCTCAAATCAACATGCCTCCAAAACTAGAATCAGGATCCACACCTCCCCACACCCGGCCCATCACCAGAATTCAGACAAACACCAGCATCTAACCAGTCACGCAGGGCAGTAAGAGGTGACGAGGGCTTCTTGTCACCTCTCCTGTTCCCCGAGCCAGACCATCCCCTGGGACCATCAGCATGGTCCCCACCAGTCTCTCCTGCATCTGTGCACTTCCCTCCATCCCACCCCATCCCCACCCGCCCTTCCTGACCCACCGGGACAGCCCACCTAGGTCCCTCCAGGCACGCCACCCTCTACAATCCACTCTCCTCCTAGAGGCCCGCGTGGTCTTGGAAAAGCACAGATCTGATCACGGCACTGTCTGCAGAAAAATCTATGAAAAACGTGCACACATGGCTGATAGGGGAGCGAAGCAGAACAGCCACCTTAGAAAACTGCTCATCAGGATGCATTACAGTTTAACACATGTTCAGACGGCCCCAGAACTTAGGATTTACTTAGCTTTACAGCGGTGCAAAAGCGACGTGCGTTCAGTAGAAACCTGACTTTGATTTTTGAATTGTGCTGTTTTCCCAGGCTCGTGATGTGTGCCAAGATCCCCTCTCGTGAGGCTGGGCAGTGAACAGTCAGACCTCAGAGATCACGAAGGTAAACAACCGATACACTTACAACCACGCTAGGCCCAGATAACCACTGTTTTCCACTTTCAGTATGGTATTTAATCAATTATAGAGACAGTCAATACTTTATTATAAGATACGCTTGTGTTAGAGGACTTTGCCCAACTGCAAGCTAAATGCAAGTGCTCTGAGCACGGTTAAGGTGGGCTGGGCTGAGCCGTGATGCTGGGGAGGTCAGGTGTATTCAGTGGGTTTTCAGTTTACAGTATTTTCAACTTACAGTGGGCTTATAGGGAAGTAACCCCATCGTAAGTCAAGGAAGAGTTGTACACCTTAAATTCCAGAAATCCCAGTGTTAGGAAAACAGCCAATAGAAAAGTGAAATTGAATCACCAAGTAATTCACAGAAGCACCATTCCAAACAGCCAAAGCCAGGAAATGACCCAAATGTCCATCAACAGCAGAACTGATCAGTTACGTTATATTCACATAGTAATCTATTGTTACAAGCAGCAAATGGATGTGTCTCCTACTGTTGAGAGAAGCTGAACCAAGAATACAGGGTATGCCTCCATTTACGTAAAGTTCAGAAATGGTCAAAATCAGTCTATGGCATTACGGGCTAGGAAAGGGTTACCTTGGGAACATGCTAGTAACCAGGTAGGTTCTGGGGTGTTCGTAATGTTCTGTTTGTTGGCCTGGGTGCTGGTCCCATGATGTGTGCACTGTGAAAGTTCATAAGCTGACCTGTACGGGCACTCTTCTGTAGGCGTGACTGTGGACTAAATGTCTGTGTCCCTCCCAAGTTCATACGTTGAAACTCTACCCCCGAATGTGATGGTGTCAGGAGGCGGGGCCTTTGCGGGGTGATCAGGATTAGACGAGGTCCCTGCATCACAGGAGGAATTAGTGCCCCTGTAAGAGTCGATGGAGCACTCACTGCTCTCTGCTCCCCACCAGGTGAGGACACGAGGAGAAGGTTCGCGTCTGCAACCCGGGAGCATGTCCTCACCGAAACTCTACCATGCTGGCCCCCTGAGCTTGGCCTTTCAGCCTCAAGAACTGTGAGAAATGAATTGATGTTGCTTATAAGGCACCCAGTCTGTGCCCTTCTTCATAGTAGGCCGAATAGACTAAGACAGCTTGTTATACATGTTAAAAAATTTTTAAAAAGACAAAACAAACAACATTGATGACTTTCCATTGCTCTTTATATAAAGATCCAAGTCCTTAAAACTTGCTTCAGGAAAGAACCTTCCTGGTTGGGTCCTTGGCTATATTTGAACCCAGGGCTCCCCGCTCTCCTCTCCCCTTCTCTGGGCTCCAGGTGCACTGGCCTTGCTGTTCTCTCCGGGCCCTGAAGCCACAGCTCCCTTGGCCTGGGGTCCTTGCAAAGGCTGCCTCCTCAGCTGGCCTGGGCTACACAATCTGCTCCCTTCACCTGTTACTTTCTACCCATCCTTCAGATCTCAACTCAACCCTGGAGAGATCTTCCTCTAACCCCCGGCCCCAGACTGGGTGCCCATTTTACACTCTCGGACTGTCCTTCCCGGCACTTTTTCCGTTTATAATTACCTGTTTGTGTCTCTGCCTAATATCTGTCTTCCCCACTAGACTTCAAAGCCATGTAGTCAGGGTGCATATCTGTCTGTTCATCGCTGGATCTGTGGCACCAAGCCCAGCACCTGCCCTGTAGTATATATTCACTCCAGAAAAATGTATGGGCTGAAAGACTGAGCCATCATAAGACAGCAGCACCGTTTCTTTGCATCAGACATCTCAAAAGACCACCCTCTAAAGTTATGAAGTTTCCTTCTTAAGATCTAATTCCTTTCTGCTGCAATTTGAGTTCATTTATCCTCATCTTGCCCTCAGTGAATATGAATTGAGATACTTAGCATGGAATTTCCATTTTCCATACACTCTTTACAGCTTTGAAGTTAGCTATTAAGTCACTTTTGATTTTCATCTGTTCAGTAGAAATAAGCTGATCCACGCAGATCAGTCATTCATGCCTATTCTCTAATTGTGTTTTGTTTAAATGTAAACTCAGACATGCAAAGTTATGTGGAGGAAAAAAATGGATCTGAACATCTATGTTTCACCAGGGATCGAGGACAGCCGCATCACACAGCCTCATGGAGGGTACCTAAAATAATACTGACACCCGACCTCCACTGAACCCCACCCAGACGAGGAACCATGAACTCGGAGCGCTAAGAACCCGAGACAGGACGAGGGCACGGCAGCCTCGAGTCAGCATACAGACCTTTACCTGAGAGAACACAGAAATACTTCTTACTTTCCCTCTTGAAGTTAGCTATTAAGTCACTTTTGATTTTCATCTGTTCAGTAGAAATAAGCTGATCCACGCAGATCAGTCATTCATGCCTATTCTCTAATTGTGTTTTGTTTAAATGTAAACTCAGACATGCAAAGTTATGTGGTGGAAAAAAATGGATCTGAACATCTATGTTTCACCAGGGATCGAGGACAGCCGCATCACACAGCCTCATGGAGGGTACCTAAAATAATATTGACACCCGACCTCCACTGAACCCCACCCAGACGAGGAACCATGAACTCGGAGCACTAAGAACCCGAGACAGGACGAGGGCACGGCAGCCTCGAGTCAGCATCCAGACCTTTACCCAGAGAGAACACAGAAATACTTCTTACTTTCCCTCTGCCAGTAAATGAACTACAAAAATAACAAAACTTTGCATTTATATTTCATCTTAATTCTTTTGATGTTGTAAATGTACTTTTTAAAAGATGGATTATTTGAATGTTTATGACACCTACCTTGTAAAAAAAAACTACAAAAAAATATGAGAATCACTAAATTGTGTTACCAAAAAATATATATATATACAAAACTTTGGATGCCTATGTCTTGACTTTTCTTTAAACAGTAACGGATGGGACTTTCCTGGTGGCACAGTGGTTAAGAATCCGCCTGCCAGTGCAGAAGACATGGGTTCGAGCCCTGGTCCGGGAAGATCCCACATGCCACAGAGCAACTAAGCCCGTGCACCACAACTACGGAGCGTGTGCCCCAGAGCCCGCGAGCCACAACTACTGAAGCCCACGTGCCTAGAGCCCGTGCTCCACGGTAAGAGAAGCCACCGCGATGAGAAGCCCGTGCACCGCAACGAAAAGTAGCCCCCGCTCACCGCAACTAGAGAAAGCCCGTGCGCATCAACGAAGACCCAATGCAGCCAAAAATTAAAAAAACAAAAACAAAAACAGTAATGGAGATAAGTTTTAGTCCCAATGTACACTGAATTTAGCTACTAAATTCATGATGAGTAACTAAGTAGAACATGATCTTATCCCTTTAGTGTTCAGAATCACAGCATAACTTGTCCATTATCTAGATCAGATCAGGAATATTATAAATAAAAATGACATATGGGACCATCCAATTAATCCTTCTAGCTGTACAGGTTTGGGCTCTGCAGACGGACTCTTTTTAGCCATAGCCAGAATTGTGGGTGTCATAACACCTTATAGACCTCTTGATGGAGAAGGGCATCCTCATATTATACTAAATGTCTCCCTTCTCATGTTCAGTCCATCACTTGTGGGGGAGATTTCTCTGTGACTGCTGAGTTGGCCCTTTGATCATGGAACCCCCAGTCTACTCTCCCTCCAGAGTGGCCCTTTAGCTGGGTATAAAATCAGCACCTGTTCTATGGCTCCCATTGGGACTGTTCTCCATCCAGATAGAACCGTCTCTCCTAAGCTGTGGGCATGCTGTACACACCCCGCAATCCCCGAAGGCTCCTCACTTCACCATTAGCAATGGGGGGAGCAAAGGGAGGTGGGGGGGCGGGACAAGAGAGGTCCACACACCTGTCCCTGAGGCAGCATCAGGCAGACAAGCACCACAGAGCCCTGACTCACCACAGCTCCCTGAGTGCCTCTGCTATGGCTCCAGAAAACCGCAAGCCCTCTAGATGCTCATTTACTGCACAGAGTTCTGGATTCTGGAACACTGAAATCAGGGGGGATGTTCAGACCCAAAGCTTTAAAACCCAGAACACAGCTGCTGTGGGTCAGTGACACCCAGACCGTTTCTGCAAAAGACGTGACTGCCCTTCCTGACTGCTAGGACAGGTGCTGCCACTGTTGCTACGGAGAATTAGAAACTTAAGATACTAAAAGAAATATGAGATGGGAGAAGGTCCTCAGGGCACGCCACCACGTGCCAGGGCTCTCAGACCTTTTTCAGCCTGCATTCCACATCATTTCCAACAAGGAACCAGTCCAGAAGCATGCTTGGGAAACGTAGTTAAGGGGCTACAAAATGGTCCCAACGTGACCTAACCATTCATATGCCTTCTGGTACAGTTTGCTCTAATATCTTTTCCCCTTTGGTTCTATTTACTGGGGACCCGCGAGCTCTGTAAATTCTCCACGTTGGACCTTAGGAGAAAGGTGGAAGGAAGGAGAGCAGAGCCAAGCAGCACTTGCTACTGCAAAGAGGGGTGACTGTGGGGTCTTCCCCTTGGCCATTTAGAGCGAGAACAATTTAGTGACCTCAAACCAGTATGTTTAGATAACAACAGAGCCAGACGAGCTAGAGGGGAATTAACGGATCATCTCAGCCATCCTGCTCATTTACAAAAGAGGAAACATGAGGTCAAAACCCAGAAAGCGAACTGCCCAAGACCCCTCGAGCGGTCGATTCTGATGACAGTGTCAAAACTGCAGCCTTGGTAGAACAGCTGGTGTCCCCATGGCAAGCGACAATCAGCCAGCACACCCAGGCTCCAGTACGGGGAGTCCCAAGGCAGCAGACACCCAACGACAGGGGGCCTCAAGGCCCACAGCTGGCTGGAGGCTGGTTTCCCCACAGACTCAGCTGTGGACACGGTTCTCCTTGCCTCTAACAGCGTCCCGGGTCATCTCCTCCAAATACTACAGCTCTAAGTGTCTGGCAAAGGCTTAATGAAAATTCACTTTGCTGCTTTGATTTGCTTTGATTTCTCTATCAGTGTTTACATGATACACTGATAGAGAAATATACTGAGGGAGAAACCCCAAGTTTGGGGTCAGACTGGGGTCAGAGAGAGCTGGTCTCCTACGGTCACAGCCAGAGGATGCTCTGAATGGACCCTGTGGGCTTCTAAAGTCTGCACCTTAGATTCTGATGGAAACAGCTTTTAGTGCCTTCATTAGTATCTCAGTTAAAACTATGATATTCTGAATAATGGTTACTAAAAGGATGCCTTGTGTTTTATTTTCTCGAACTGGAGGGCTTACGAATGAAAAAAAAAGTTTTCAAGTGGGAAAGACAAAACTGATGGAAGCGAGTTAGCGCTGAAGTCTTTGACCAGGCCCTACATTTGAGCAGCACTGTGGAAGATTATTCAGGATGCCCTCCCTCCCTCTAGTTGTGAAACTGGAATTTGGGCATTTCAATTACATTTCCCGCAGAACCCCTCTTCTGACTTTCTGTTCTGGGAGTCCATCTCCCGTACAGAGAGGACCTCTATAGCAGCGGTTCCCAACCTTTATGGCACCAGGGACCGGTTTCGTGGAAGACAGTTTCTCCACGAATGGGGGCGCGGGGGATGGTTCAGGCGGTAATGCCAGCGACGGGGAGTGACAGATGAAGCTTCACTCGCTCGCCTGGCCGCTCACCTCCTGCTGTGCGGCCCGGTTCCTAACAGGCCGCGGAAGTGTACCGGTCCGTGGCCCAGGGGTTGGGGACCCCTGCTCTATTGGAAAGATCTGACTGTGAGGTAGATTTTTCCCTAACAGCTTGAAATTTATTATGTCAATGTTCCTTAATGGGTTTCCGAAGATGCTTTACCGTTAGTAAAACCCGTGCTTGTAATCCTAAACCCCTTCTATTCAGTTCCTTACCTGATGGCTCTGTTACAGTCTAGGAGTACTGCCTTCATTCCAGTTTTTACATCATTAATGGGTTGTTGCATAAGTCCTGCCACTATGGGGCGCTGGACAGGGAAGCAGGGTGGGTGCTTGGCCAAAGGTGCTGAGACACAGCCCTGGGACTGCTCACCAGGCTGACTTCAGCTTTGCTTCTGATGTGTCGCCCTACTAGAAATCCCTAACCTGTTCTCCGCTTTAGAATAACCAGGAACTCCTGATGATCTCTGCCCCCTCTCTCTTCCTCGTCTCTCATCAGGTCCTGATGAAGAAGGATGCCCAAATCTTTCGTTGTGACTCCATATTAGATCATGAGGTTTTCCTCCTCAGGACTCCTTAAAATGGTGAGGTATGCGGATCTTGTCAGGGTCTGGGCGAAGAGAGGACCCTTGTGGGGCTGGGCTCAGGTGTGGAGTCCCTTCCACAGCTGCACGGGAAGGGTGACAGGGCCCCTCTTGTGATCTTTCCACAACCGTCTCTGTGGGAAATAAACTGAAGCTCACGAGAGGATGCCTGGAATACATCTTTATACGTGGTGGCGGGAAATTACATGCAACAGGAGATTATTTTAGAATGTAAAAGGAAGTATTAAAACTGAAAGCATATGTCAAAACCAATTTCTTAGACAATTGCTTCTCTGGGGGTAAAGGAACCTATCTCAGAAACATGCACTTATCTTGAAATATGCAGTAACCCCAATAATAGCTTGTATATGGAAAATGAGTTAAGTAGGTGAGTAATTTAACGACAATACTCTTCTACTGGTTTCCAAAGCATTGTCAAGATTGTGTTCCTGTTACCTGGATTGGTTTAAAATAAAACTCACTTGGTTTGTTGTTTTTCTTTTTTTAAGAACAGATGGAAAGGGGGACACAAAGGCGAACAGTAGGCAAACAACTGCCGAATTTCAAACAGCAGTGGGTAAAGGAATGGAACATAAACGTAAGTCTAGGAAACAGCTACAACTTCAGTCCTAGAAAGACTTTCTCCAACCTATTCTGAAAGTGCCTATTCAGGCACTTTCAAGATAAAGAATCTCTGTTGCTCTGTCTTCAGCCAACACGTCAGACCATGGGTCTGTTAGGGACCTAGACACGGAGGAACCAGGAGACCAGAGTCGGATTGGAGGAGCTTTTCCAATAGCTAAATCAATCAAAGGGGCTGGGAGTAATAAGAAAGAGTTTTCAAGCGAATGGAGAGAAATTAAGCTTACAACAAGAACCAGTATGACACATATATTGTTTTTCATTACTAAGATGAGGAATTTTTTAAAAGAATGAAAGAAAGCCAATGTAAAATGCCTACATAATTGAACAGAGTAGATGATCAAGTACCAAGGCAAAATTCTCACTTTTGAGACATGGGGATTGATCTGCCCGTTCAATTACGTCTGCATAGACCGCATCAATCAGGCTGCTTGCGTGCTGCAGAACAGGGGTGTGGAGAAGGCTTCCCACGCACCACCCAGAGAACTGCCCGCCACACGGGCGAGGGTCTGGGCGCCGCACAACCGCAGAAAGACTGGAGGACGCCCAGGGCTCGCCTGCGGGGGTGAGACGGGGCGTCTGGAACCTCCGAAAGTGAATCCAGTGCCCACAGACAGGGGCTCCCCTTGGGGGTCATGTCAGGTGTGGAGAGGAGGGAGACGCCAGGAGCAATGGCAGCCACCCTGTGCCACCACGAGGCTCTGGGAGCAATTCCCAGGTGACCTCACTGCCCGGACTCCACATCCCACACACCCACGACACACAACCACACACACACCACACACTCCCCGAATGTACTCTATCGTTCAATGCCAGCATCGACCTGGATGTCTGTTCTTACAAGGGCAGGGCTGGCAGCGCAGCACCGACGTGGCTCAGAGTACCGGGGTCAGAAGTCACATAGGTCTGAGCGAGTGCTACAGCAGAGGCTGGGGCGGGGGGTCGCTCCCGGAGAAGCACATGGGGTTCCAGGCAGGCAGATTAAGAATCAGCCCCCCACCCCCGTCAGATTAGGGACCCGACGGCAGCGCCGGCCAGTCCGAGGCAGCCGCGAGCCAGGCCGCGGGCTGAGTTTACTCCTCTCCCTCCCCCTTGACAGTGACCGCCCAGCACCACGGGTGTGGCTTTCCTAGTTCAGGAGACGCAGCCTCAGCAGAGGGCTTGCGCACTCCCGGGGGGCACACGGTTGGGCCCCCGAAACAGGGGAAATGGATGGAAAATCATTCCACCATGGTGAAAGGCTGTCAGTCAGTGCTGAGTTAGGCATCTTAGTTCCCCAAGCACATGACCCCAGACATAAGATTATTTCCGATCCTACCCCAAAAGCAGAGGAAACGGCCAGGCCCATCTCACTGCCTCGGGGCCAGGCCAGAAGGAACCTGCGGTAGCCGCGGGCCACCTATGACGGACTGATCTTGCAGGGCACGCTCTCCCAGCATGACACTGAGTCT
The DNA here is from genome assembly GCF_002837175.3 of Physeter macrocephalus. NCBI lineage: Eukaryota > Metazoa > Chordata > Mammalia > Artiodactyla > Physeteridae > Physeter > Physeter macrocephalus. The sequence continues at coordinate 3,143,555 of NC_041233.1, read as the reverse complement.
GAAGACAACTACAGGCTGTTTTTCCAGATCAAAGTAATGTTCCCTTCCAACGCGCCTGCAGAAAGCTGACGTCACGTGCTCCGCGCTTCAGGCAGGACACGACGCACAAACACTTTCATCAGTCACCGAGTTAGTGTCCAACCCCAAGAAACAGAGGACTCAGAAATGCCGCCAGGAAATCAGGGCACCTGTGGGGAGACAGGAAGGAGGAGAAGGGGGTGGCCCTGGGGACGTGTCGATGAGGCACCTTGGCGTCACACTGGTGTACGAACCTTGGTGTGCAGACATTCAACCTGGACTCAGAATGCTCTGTCTGGGTGACCTAAAAGCAAACTTGATCATTAAGAGGAAGAAAAACGTGTAAGATACGACCTTGAGCACGTGGCTCCTACGATACACACAGCCCTACAACCCAAAGCAAAGGCCAGTCCAGCGGAAGAAACCGTTAGCAGTCAGGAATCAAAACAAGGGCTGGGGGTGAGGGATTACACTGGACACGAGAAGAACAAGGAGGACACCCGAAAGCAAGTCCAAACCTGACAGCAGAGCCAGAGGCTGCTGGAATTAACCTCCCCCAACAGACAGGTGTGCCCTGCAAAGGCCGCAGTTTCGGTTTTCAGACAGTAACGGGGCAGTTCACCAGGCAGAGAGGTGGCGACGAAGACAGAGTCTGCCCATCGTGGTAGAACGCACCAACGGGAAGGTACCGCCAGCCACAGATGGTCTGAACGCAACTCCTCCACCGATGGCGGCGCCCTGACCCGATGCACCAAGGGGAACGCGGGCGTTCGTGCCCAGCCAGCAACTGCTCCCACACCCTTCCCTCTACCCAGCGGGGTCTCCTCTCTCCGCAAAGGCCCAGAACTTTCTATCCTTCTCTTACCCCTGCCCTCAGAACCCACCAAAACTGAGGAGACAATGCCAACTAAAGGTTGCACGGCGTATAGAGCCCAATACAGGGGGAACCTGTCACTCCGGACTCCAGGCACCAACCCAGCAAGAACAGCAAGATGGCAGGGCCCTGGGCTGCTGCATCAGTGGGGGAGGTCCGCGCCGAAGGCCCTGGAAGGTCTCGGCGAGCCTGGTCCACGCCCACCCGGCCTCAGCCCATCCTCAACAGCAGCAGGAAGAAAAACGCTGTATGCGCACCACGAAATGCAAGATGTGGGTGCATTCTCAGAAACTGGATTCCTAGAGCAAAATTAAAGTCACGATATTCCATAAAGAAGATCATTTTAAGAAAAATATTCATTCTTTAAAATATCCGAATCAAGGTTTAAAATAAGCCATTTCACCGCTCACAAAGACCACCAGGCATATCTCAGTCTAGGAAGGCAGGACAATGGCACGATAAGGGAAAAAACAGGTTAACTGCTAATCTCTAAAAGCAGAGTTGTAATAAATTAGTATGCTAGCCATAGTGAGAGTATGTCCACCATTCTTTTTTTTAATTAATTTTTATTGGAGTAGAGTTGCTTTACAATGTTGTGTTCGTTTCTGCTGTACAGCAAAGTGACTCAGCCATACGTATGCATATATCCCCCACGTCCATCATTCTTGCCTGTCTTCATGAACAGGTTTTGGCGGCCTGTATAGGCTGCGGCCAACGGCCACTCCTCGTCAAGCCGGCCCCAGACAGGGACAGAAGGAGCTCCAGGCAGCCACGCCTCCTGGTCCAGTGGCCTTCGTGGCACAGGCTCAGGGCAACATAGCAGAGAGCAAGTCCCACGAGGCCTTCGCAGGCTGGCCACCTGCTGAGCACATGCGGGTGAGACACAGCACCGCTCCACCCGCCCCGGAGATCATCTGACGCGCTCAGGGGAAAGGAGAGAAGACGGGCACCAATAATTAGAACCTTCTGCCTCTCTGGTCTAAGAAAGGACATTAAAATCGTAACAGTCTGTCCATGTTTTATTCTGAGCATTACACGGGGTGCCCAAAGGAGCCCCACGCACTCACCAGGCTGGCTCCGGCCCCCGGGAGGATGAGGGCCAGTCCTGCCCCGAGTGAATGGAGCGGATGTCTTTGTCACCTTTGTCCCGCCCCGGGAAGGATGCTCCCACTGCAAGAGCCCTCCCGGTGGTACCAGGCGTTCACACCTCACCTCGGTGCCTGCCTCCCTCTCCTCTGGCTTCCCATCCCCTCAGAGACCCACCTGTTCCCGAGCTCTCGGGACCTCGGGCCCTGTACATCCAGCCCTTGGGGACTCCAGGAGCACCCCCTAGAGATGAAGGTTCCTTTCCTAACGTCTTCCTTCTTGAAGTTCAGCCTTGGGTTAGGTTCCACAGGTGCCAGCTCTCCTCCAGGGACCAGGGACAGTAAGAGCTCTCATCCAGAAAACACTGGTGACAACTGAGTAAGGCGAGACTCCTCCCAGGAACCCAGGCCCGAACCGTTTCATCGCAAGGTCTTCACGAGGAGCCTGTAACCCTGAAAACTTCCAGGCCGCGGGTTACATAATCCTTGCCAGGGCCAACGATCACTGCTGTGCTTCTGAGTGAAGCGTGGCTGTGAAAACTAGACAGATCCTCCCAGGGCCAACCATGTGCTTATTTCACTGCCTGTCACCCCCCACCCCTCCCTCCCCGCCTCCAGCAGCCTGATGTTTCTGAGTATTTTCCCCCTACAAGGTCAGCACTCTCTCTATTAAGCTGAAGAACCTCCCAGTACGGGTCCAACAGTATCCCTTTCTCTTTCCACTCACGGAAGCGGGGGGCGGGGGGGGGGCGGTGTACTACCTACCCCAGTTCTCGTCCTAATTATTATCAGCTCCGTGACAGCACTTCCCATCACTAGTTCCAAAACACATACAACCACCGACCCTTTCTAAAGGCCCTGGATTGGATTTCATGTTATTATCTTCTTCACCTCTCTCGCCAAGAGAACAACAAAATTAAAGTTTGTTTATGCTAACGGCTGCTTTGAGGATACACGGCTGGAAGGGCCTAAACCCGGCCCAGGAGCCAGTGCAGGCCTTGGACCGGATCCTGACCACCAGGCCACCAGAGCCAGGAGAAGGAGCAAAGAGAGAGACGAAAAAGAAATAAAAGGAGGAGAAAAGAGATGGAAGGGGAGAAGAGGAATAAAGGAAGGAGTGGGAAAGGAGAGGGAGGAAACAGGTAAAAATGAGACAGAAAAGAGACAGAAACAGAAGGCAGATCCACACAGGGAAGCGAGAAGGGTTTGGGGCCAGGTACGGATTCCAGCCACACGCACGTGGCTTGTTCAAAAGCAGAAATAACTATTTATTTTTATTCCCCCCAAGGTGAGTGTCCTCTGAGGTTTGTTTTTTATGTGTGTTTTTTGTTTGGGTTTGGGGTTTTGCCGTGTCAGCTAAGCGGGATCTTTCACGTTCACTCAGCACCAAGACACACTCCCTGCAAAACAAATGGGGTATTAGCAGAGGAATGCTAACGGTGGCGGAGGTAGGCTTTTCTCTCCCTTCCCCCAGGGGTGGGGTTTCAAGTGTTCTGCTCACTTTCTAGAGATGATCTGAACCAAACGAATGATTCAAGGCTCAGTGGATTAAAAAGATGGTCCTTGCATTAAACCAAACGCAGAGCTGTGGTGGCCTCCTAACCAGGCTTTGCAGTGCTTCCGTCTAGAATCATCTACAAGGACTTAACATCTTTTCCTAAGCAAATATAACTGTATGGGAAGACCTGTTTGACGTACAGACACGGGAGGAGAGGTAGCAGGACGATGACACCCGGGTCATGGGGCTAGACAATGAACTCCTCTTGTCCTGCACGCTCAGGAGGGTTTATCAGCATCCCAACTAAGGAAAAGCAACTCTATACCTCACTGGACTCTCCCGTGGCCTAACAGGCACTGCTGTTTCTCCCAGGTACCTTGCAATTCCCTCTACTATTTTTTTTTTTTTTTTTGCCGTAGGACGATGACACCCGGGTCATGGGGCTAGACAATGAACTCCTCTTGTCCTGCACGCTCAGGAGGGTTTATCAGCATCCCAACTAAGGAAAAGCAACTCTATACCTCACTGGACTCTCCCGTGGCCTAACAGGCACTGCTGTTTCTCCCAGGTACCTTGCAATTCCCTCTACTATTTTTTTTTTTTTTTTTTGCGGTACGCGGGCCTCTCACCGTTGCGGCCTCTCCCGCTGCGGAGCACAGGCTCCGGACGCGCAGGCTCAGCGGCCATGGCTCACGGGGCCAGCTGCTCCGCGGCATGTGGGACCTTCCCGGACCGGGGCACGAACCCGCGTCCCCTGCATCGGCAGGCGGGCTCTCAACCACTGCGCCACCAGGGAAGCCCCCTCTACTATTATTTTTAAACACAGTTCCAAATGGCTCTAGGATCCAGGTACAGGGAGCCTTCCACGAGCCAGCCCCAGCTCTTTCGTGCTGCCTATTCTTGTCTGAAGCAAAGTAGGTATATCCGTTGAATATTAAACAATTACTTTCTTTAAATCTGTCTCACTTCCCATCACATGGAATGGCAGCGTGATCGCGAAACGTACATGTGAATAAGTAATGAAAGATAAAGAGTGGATTTAAATAAAATATCCCTCATTATCAGGCTTAAGTCTCTCTGCTGCTGAAAAGGCAGCCATCTGGAGCACTGCAGCAAGGTGGGCTGTAGGAAAACACACAGAGCCAGGGAAGAAGGCTGTGATGTTATCAAGGAAGAGTGTGATTGTGTTGATTTATCTGTTAGTTTTATTCTGAATTTTACAGGAATCATGACTGGCTGACCCATGTTGATACGCCGAGTCCTAGAAATGTCATGTACTTCTTTGGAAGTTGGTCCCAGGAACTTGTGCCCTCCTGAGGTGGAGGATGCGCGGACAGTAAGCTTTGCCAGGGAGCCCTCTAGTGTCCAGAGAACCACAAGGATGCCATTCCCTAATTCCCCTCCCTGTCCATGAAACACTATTATTACTTTAATTACAGATTTAGTACACCCTTTCATCAAGGTTAGAAGAATCCATACAAAGCACGATGGCTAGAGAGTAGAAGATGTGCTTTTTGCTTCTTATGGTGACATCACAATAAGATGTGATGTGATTTCTTTTCAATGCTTTTTCAATTTAGTGCTACTGTCGTTGAGAACTGGGCTCTGGAGTCAGACACTACGTTCCAGCCACAGTTCCCTGGCTTGCAGGCTGCCCTTGGGCAACTTAGTAATTCTCTGTGTCCAGTACCTATTTCCTAAGGTAGCTGTAACAGTAAAGGCAAAGGACTTCGAAAGTGCCTGTTAAAACGCTCGTCATTATTGTCATTGTTGTTGTTTTAATAAATCAGAGAATTGTTACATTTGTGCTTGAAGTGACTTCGGAGAAGTCCAACCTCCTTGTATTACAGGTGAGAAATCTCCAGTTCGAAGGAGCAAAGTGACAGTCACCCAGCTATTCCACAGCAGAGCTGACACGAGAATTCAATTCTTCCGGCTGGACAAGCTCCAAGTCCTCCACTCTTGATGCTCTGAGGGCATGGGGTACGGACAGCTGGGGCAGGACCACAGGCCGCCAGGGACGCCGCGAGGGATGTGTGAGTGCCAATCCTCATAATCAGAGGTCTAGGCACCGGAGTAATGGCCGTCCCTGTCCGTCTTTTATTAGGATAGTGTCAGGGCGATGACACCTATAACCCAAGACTGAGAACAGGATGCTGTGAGCCACAGGCGACCTAGAAGGACTGGCCTCACACACTTTCAGGAAGCCTGAGATGACCACACACAAACAAGTAACATCTAAGACTTGTAAATAAATGTGCTTGCAGATTACACTCCCAACCCTCCACTTCTTCTGAGATGAGCTGATTCCAGTGGCCACGTTGTCTACGGAGCTGACTTCTCCCACGGAAAGGTTCTGTTCATGTTGCTCTCAAAGAAGATACTGTACCACAAAAGGACAAATGTGGTAGGATCCCGGTTATGGGGGGGGGGTCCCTAAACTAGGCCAATTCGTAGAGACAGGAAGTAGAACAGAGGTTACCAGAGGCTGGGGCAGGGGAATGGCGCGTTATTGTTTTGTGGATCTGGCCTATATCGCCAAGGAAATATATGCCCATCTGCAGATTAATTAGTTCTTACGCTTTTAAATCTCAACCTAATGTGTATTTTATTGGGCTAAAGAGTATTTTATCGTGGAGTAAGACTCACAATGCAACCAAGACTTAAGGAGGCAACACGTTACGTGAACCTCTTGGATCAACCTCTGGGATTTCTTTTTTTTTTTTTTTTTTTTTTTCGGTATGCGGGCCTCTCGCTGCTGTGGCCTCTCCCGCTGCGGAGCACAGGCTCCGGACGCGCAGGCCCAGCGGCCATGGCTCACGGGCCCAGCTGCTCCGCGGCACGTGGGATCCTCCCAGACCGGGGCGCGAACCCGGTTCCCCTGCATCGGCAGGCGGGCGCGCAACCACTGCGCCACCAGGGAAGCCCAACCTCTGGGATTTCTTAACCTCCTTTGATTTCGTGACAGCACCGAATACTGACCTATCAACAAACAGGGGTAAACACAATTACTGGCCCATGTACCTGGTGGTCTTGGGCACATGTGAAGAGTGGCCATGAATAAATGGTACAAGAAAAACTCCCTTCCAAAGCAGACACAGACATGTGGACTTCAAATATGAAATATCAGCACATGGCAATTTACCAGACTCACCAAGTCAGCATGCTTGTATGCCACCAGCTCCAGCACAGCACTGGGAAGATGGGTTCTCATCACAGCTCAACCGCTCACGAGCTGTAGGACCCTGGCCAGGGGTATGACTGCTCGGGGCCTCAGCTTGTGCCTTTATACAGCAAACTCCCTAGGGGATCTCTAAAGGCTGTCAATCATCATTCTGTGATCTGAGCCGAAAACTGGTCATGGAGTAAGGTACTATCCCCAGCTGCAGAACTGAAAAACTTCCAAGAAAGATTCAAGTGTACTAAGGTTACAATATTATCCGCCAAATTTTTAAAATTCTCTCTTCCCTTTGTGGAATAATCTGCCAATGCAGAATGAAAAACTGAACATGTCCGAACGAAAAGGAACTTGGAAGAACAAGGTACAAGAATTTTGTGTAAGATATTCTTCTTACCACCCACTCTTTTTAAACACGCATGCATGCAGTGCAGTCCTGAAAAAAATGATGTCATATCCCTTCCTCAGATTTTTCTGATGACAATCCCCATAGGCAGAAAATAGAGGCAACTCTGATGAGTCATATAAATGGAAGACCAAGGCTTTCTTGAAATCCAGACAAGATACATGCGAGCACGACATAGGGCAGGGGATGAAAACTTCTAAACTTTCTTCCTGCTTTCATCTGAAAATTTCCCCTCAGGAATGAGAGTAATGAAAACGTAGGAATATCACTGTATAAGCAGGATGAGTCTCGCATGTTTTATATCGTTAATCTTGCACGGCTAAAACTACGTTTAAGCTCAGATGCTTACATATTGCTAGCTGGCTGTACTCTGCAAAAGGATGTATGAAAAAGATCTTCATTTAAAAGTATCTATGGTATCAGCCATTACAGTCATTTCATCTGAAGAGGCACTAAAACAGAATTCCCCTGTGCAAGACTTGCAAGGGGCATTTTTCTCTTTAGGGGAAGAGATTTCCCCAAGTAAGAGAAGAACTCAATACCCTCTTTATTCTGAGTTTCCTCTCGTGGACTTCTGATCAAGCTGGTTCTATCCCTCCCCATCATGCCCCGGGGGACTGGGAATAAACTAGACATTGGCAGAGCTTCCTTTTCTTCTTACAGAGAGTAGAGACAAGGGACTCATTGCCCTACTTTCTTAAAAGTTCAGGACAAAGAAACAAATGACCTAGTCTAAAGATTCTGGTGTTGGAAAGAAGTTGTGATCTGTCTCTTGACAGTTTTATGACTTTAATCTACACAAAGGATATGAAAGAAACCACACCGTCTTATTAAAAGTAATCGTTCAAATTTATCTGAATTTGACATGAAACTACACTTTCATTAAAAGAACGTTTTATAAACGGTGTCAATCATAACTGGATTCTTATTAATCCAATATTTTTCTGGCAATGAAGGCTGCCGGCCCCGAGGGGGCATCGTTATGAACTTTGTACGTGCTGCCCTTGGGGCTGATCCAGAAGCTGATGAAGGCATGTTTGTTGTTTATTACCCCTTATCAAAATGGGGTGACCATTGATCATATGAAAACCATAGCAAGCCTTTTGGAGTCAGGCAAAACTGGTTCAAATACCAGCTCTGTCATTTATTTGCTATGGGAATATGGGTAGGTTTTACCTACACAGCAAACTGAAAACATTAGCGTTTATACCTTCAAGGTGACAAACTAAGTAAAATCTATCCAGTCCTCCCAGCTGTGTCAGGCACACAGGAAGCCTCCAGCAAATGGCAGTTGCTACCATCATCCTTCTGCACTGCAAGTCGTTTCGAGATGACCACACTCATAATGTGAAAATATTGCTAAACAAAATGTTTTTCCAAATGCAACAAAGATGGCCAAGTTTCCCGGATCACTTGAAATGGCTTAGAGACATTTATTAAATCCTCTATAAGAAAAGAGGAACAAAGAAGTTCTTCTTCTATAACATTAAACAAGGGTTGCCTAAATACTGCTCTTAAGTAATAAAGTATTACAAAGCAATCATACCCCAAACACTTTATTTGAAGATAAAAATGACACCCAGAGATCAGAGAGAAAAAATTCTCCAAGCCTTTTTATAAGCAGGATACTGAAGCATATCCTCAAATAACTCAACATGAATGATCGACTAAAACAGGGGTTCCCAATCCCCGGGCCATGGACCAGTACCGGCCCACGGCCTGTTAGGAACCGGCAGGCTGCACAGCAGGAGGTGAGCGGCGGGTGAGCGATCACAGCTTCATCTGTATTTACAGCCGCTCCCCATCCTTTGCATTACCGCCTGAGCCCCGCCTCCTGTCAGCATTATGGTGAGTTGTATAATTATTTCATTATATATTACAATGTAATAATAATAGAAATGAAGTGCACGATAAACGTAATGCGCTTGAATCATCCCAAAACAAGTCCCCTGCCCCGCCCCGGTCCGTGGAAAAACTGTCTTCCACGAAACCGGTCCCTGGTGCCAAAGAGGTTGGGAACCACTGAAAACTAACCAGTCATTTCTTTTTTTTTTTTTTTAACATGATCAAGGTAGGTGCATTTTATTGTTAACCAGTTGTTTCTTGAGTCCACCTCTTTAGAGTTCAAATGTGACACCACTCAGGGAATCCTCCCAAAGGGACCCAGCTGCCATGAGTGACAAGAGAATTCCACCCCTGCTCTGCCCAAAAACAGTCGCCAGAGCCATTCCCAGTCCTTGAGATTCATCAGGAGCTCCACCATTCACACAAAGCGTTACTTTGTAAACCAGAAATGAAATCATTACAGCTTTTCATAATCTTTAAAGTAATACAACTGCTGGCAGCTGTGGTGTTTGCAGCCAGCTCATACCCCTGGCAGAGGGCTGATGGGTAAATTTTCAAGAATTTTCAGAGATACCCGTTAAACCATTGGTAGCTGGAAATTAGCCATTTACACCACGGAAATGGGCAGACCTTGCAACTCAATGCTTTTTTCTTTTTTTTTTTCTGGAGAGCTTGTTATTCAGCATTTATCAGCACACCACTGGTTCTAGTCAATATTGTAAATATCTGGGAAGTTTCCAAAGCCTACAGGTGAGTGAACAAAAAGTTCAGGGAAAAGGAACCTATTGTGAGATGATATATCTCGATTTGATTCTTAAAGAACATGGTATTCAGAGAGAATGAACATAGTGTAGCACATAAATGTGGTCAATCAAAAGATAAGAGAACAGTATTCGTCTTATTAATAATGCAAGTAACACGAGAGTGTCCTAGGAGATGAAAATGGAGAGATAGCACGAGTTACTGAGATCTTTTGTACATCCTGTGACCTGAATTTGATTTTGAGTGACATCATCAAGCTGCATAGTCATTAAAGAGCTACCAAGGGTGGAGGGGAGGGATAAATTAGGAGTCTGGGATTAACAGATACACACTACTCTATATAATATAAAATAGATAACCAACAAGGACCTACTGTATAGCACGGGGAACTCTACTCAATACCTTGTAACAATCTATAACGGAAAAGAATCTGAAAAGAATAGATATGCACAATTGAATCACTTTGCTGCACACCTGAAGCTAATATAACATTGTAAATCAATAAAAAATGTTTTTAAAAAAGATCCACCAAAATGTAAAAACAAGTTAAAAGATAGGCAAAAGTTACACAAGATATAGAGGCTATTGTAGTGAAACCAAGAAAAAAAAATACAAACAAGTAAATAACACTTAGGTTCTGAGCAAAATTCAATAGGTATGTCCTTTCAGAGAAAGACGCTTCCAAAGCAACAGGAATCGAAAAAAACTTGTGGAAACAAAGACAGGAAAGATTCTCAAAAGGACCCAAAAATGGAAGGAACACACCACCTGAAGGAAATCTCATCCTGTATCGTGGGATCTTTGCTGGACACATAACCGGTCTCCCCCCATTCATACGGGGCTTCACCAGGGAGCCCGGAGAAAAACCCTATTCCTGCTGCTGTAGCTCAGGGCTCACATGTGCCCATATGGGCAGGAACAAAGGGAAACAGACGTGAAGACTTTCCTCGGATACAGAAAACAGGAAAAAGATGGTTCCTACTAATCTCGTTCAAAGGCCAAAATGCTGTTTGAAAACGGCTGATGAGGCCAGAACCATTTTCAGATGCTTGGTCCGAGAATGCCATCTGGAATTCATTCGGCCAGACTCCTCCGAATGCTGCGGACACCCTGGCTCCCCGGATCCTCGCCTGGTGCAGGTGAGCCCTGCGTCTGTGACACAGGGTGGGAAACCGGCTACAACTGCAAAGATCTGCCCAGAGTCGAGGAATGGACTTGAATTCCTTGGGAGCGATGAGAGGTAGAGAAATGAGTCTCATTCAAGACAAATTTCCATTTTTATAGGTCCTTATAAGTTTACTAAGGCACATAAAGATAGCAAAAATGAGGAATGAGAGGAATATAGAATGCCTGGTAGTGGTAGGTCTGAGGTAGACTGTCTTCAGTGGGCAAACTCCCCGTGACTTGCACCAAGGGCGGGAAGAAAGTCGGCCCTTGCTTTCTTCCATTTTTTTCCTGAGAATGCAAACTTTTCACATCCGCTTGACTGAGGAGATTCCAAAGATGCCCCTACCTCTCTCTCTCTCTGTCTCACGTACACACACACACACCACAGAGACATTACTGATATATTATTATGTTGAGTGTGTCTTTAGCTTCGAGAACTCAATTTTTCATAACCTAGAAAAATCAATCAGAGCCCAGATTCCTTAAAGTCTTAGTAGCTTTCTAGATTAATTTCTCATAAGCCTTCAACTATTTAAAATTAAGTTAGCTTGTAAATAGGAAATAGTCTGAAAATAAGAGACACCACTACCTATCTTAACGTAAACACTTACATTTTGAGGTGCTTTAAGGATCTTTCCTATCATCGTTTTTGACAATTTCTTAAAGACACCACTACATTTTGCCCTTGATTTCCAGATGTCTGTGGTTTAGATGTAAGACCTCCACCCAAAGGCGGGTTGAAGCGCTAGATTTAGCCTCGGTCCTCATCAAGCCCTTTACAGGCCATGAAAGCAGGCAGTCGCTTTGCCGTGTAACCCCACACGTGCTGTGTACTGTTGAGGCAGCATATGCAAGGTCACAGGCAACTCATCAATGACTTACATCCAGGGCCCATTCTCTGACATTTCTACTTTCCCAGACACCCAGCATGAGGACAGCTGAGCAGCCGAGCAGAGATATCAAAATACCAACGAGGCCAGAAGCACAAGACCAAGGGGACCCTACGGCGCCCTGGAAAAAGAGAACACGAGGGGGAAACTTGGACCTCATGACACCTTTTTGAAAGTCAACAGAAAAGGGAAACTACAGGAATCAACTTCAAATTATAACCTGCAGTTGAACAACAACAAAAGTCATCTAGAATGGTGAGTGGGGGGGACAGTAACAGAGACAGGCAGGAAGGCAGGGTGCAGACAGGACTGTCCCAGCCAGAGGCCAGCACAGCACGAGGCTTCCATGCAAAAGAGGGCTCTGCCCTCTTTCAAAGAGTCCACAGGAAGTCAGCCAGTATTACCCATCTGAAGTCTGGTGATCAGTTATAAGTTAATTATAAACTGAGTGAACATTAGAGTCACCTGGAGATAGGACATAAATGCCACCCAACCCCGCCCCTGCCATTTTGAGTGCAGCCAGGGAGGAAAACCTGGCTACAAAGGGGCACCGACCTACTGCCTCTGAAAACACGGCCATAAAGTCAGCTAGGCTCTATTTCATGGGCAACTGAATCACTGACTGAGTTAGTAAAATCGGTTTTACTTTTTTGTTGAAACAACTGAATGAGCATAGATGGTTGCTTGTTTTGACATCCTGCGGGCTCAGCCTAAAAGCGCCCTGAGCAGCGCAGGCCCGGGGATGAACTCCCCCTGGGATGGGACCTGGGTGGACAGCTGAGCAAGGACATTTTCCCTCTGATCAACGTGGGATATGCGCGTGACTTCAGGGCCGGGTGGCAGCAGGTGCAGGGCAGGCGGTGTCTCTTCAGACAGGTTTAGAAGGTGCTCGGAAAATACAGCCACAGAAAGCAGGTGACATTGGATGTGGGAAGCGAGCTCCCCTCCCCGCAGCCCTGTGCCAGTGATGTCCGGGTGGCACACCCAGTTCTGACTATGGGAAACCACAGCTACACTGGGGCCAGAAGAAAGTAAACCGACTGCAGCTAACTTCAAGATTCTAGCCAACAGTGCTAGGTTACTGTGCGCCTGTGCTGGTTTTAAATTCACAGCATCACAAAAAAAATACTGCAAGGCCCTTGCAGAGTATCTAGTACAAACCCTTACTTTTGCCGCCAGGAAACCGAGGCCCTGGGTGCCTATGGCCCATGGCCAGCGCCATCAGCTGCTGAGAGACCATGATTCCCAGGCCGGTGGCTTTCCCACACACCAGGGGAGCTGACACCTCGTGTTCCCCTTTCCCCCAAGTGGGTTCAGTGACAGTAATCCACGTAAGTTGAATATAAAATTTTTTAATCGGTTAAATAGATCAAAGCTTTCCCGTGCTCCATTGGCTATGCTATCCACGCTGGATTGGCTCCCTGCGCTCCGGCTACATGAGGCCCCGCAGCCTGCCTGGGGCGAGGGCTTCAACCAGAAGTCATTCTGAGCACAGCACAATTCACCTGAGCAGGAGAGCCGGGGAGGAAAGCAACGCACGGGCCTGCAGTAGCTAAAAAGGCACATAAGCAAATTCATCTGTAAAACAATTAATTGTCTGAACAACTTTGATTTTGAAAGAGCTTCTGCATCACCAACCGCATTTTAATCGGTAACCCCGAGAAGCGGAGAGAAACACGGTGTAGGGGAAGGGGATGTTTACTGTCCTGGAATCCCAGACTTGTCACCATCTTCCTCTTCATCACCCTGGGATTCTGCTCTTTACCATCCCACAGGTCACAGGATACAGTAAATTTCAATACACTGTGACACATAAATATACAATCCAGCTAAGAGCTCATAAAGGTCGCCATCCAAATCGGGCGGCCCATCTTCCACCCAATAACTCTAGCAGCTAATGAGCTGTTCAGCTCCCACAGCTTGACAAACATTAGCAGGAATTTATGTTCTCCAAATCCATCAGGATGAGCACCAAAGCCAAAGACAAAGCTGTGAGTACAGGGCCCTGAATCACACGGAGAGTTACAGCCTAAGTTTCCCAGCCCTCACATTCTCAGGGCAATTTTAGGATTTGAATTTAAACAGTAGGGTGGCTGTTTGATTTGCATATTTCATCAAACGGACCTCGTGATGACAAGCTCTTTTAGACTATGCGCGTGAATACGTCCCGTGAAGACAGAGGTGTCCGGGGCTTTTCAGGCTTTGAATCAAGTTCCAAACTGGAGGCTCACTGCTGTGGATTGTGAAATGGGTCAACTGAAGAAAAAGAAGGAGGAGGGGCCCTTCCCTTTGGAAATATAAGCATCCGTAAAATAATCTCACAGTTAGCAAAACAAATCATACTTGGGAAACAGAGAGCAGGCCAGAGTTTGGTTTAAGGATATAAGTAATGTCCCAATTTTATTCCTCTCCCCAGTCCCTGCCCTGTAGTATGTGTGATTGGAGTTGTACATTATAAATACCAGAAGAGTGGGCTTCCCTGGTGGCGCAGTGGTTGGGAGCCCGCCTGTCGATGCTGGGGACGCGGGTTCGTGCCCCGGTCCGAGAGGATCCCACATGCCGCGGAGCGGCTGGGTCCGTGAGCCATGGCCGCTGAGCCTGCGCGTCCGGAGCCTGTGCTCCGCAAAGGGAGAGGCCGCAACGGTGAGAGGCCCCCGTACCGCAAAAAAAAAAAAAATTAAAAATAAATAAATAAATAAATACCAGAAGAGTGACTGCCTTATGAAGAGAAGGCAAAAAAAAAGTGGAATTTCAAGTTTTGGAGGCAAGACTGTTTGGATGAAAATCAAGTTTAATTGCTTGTATCATATGGGGAATTTTTCATCGCTGTGGGTAAGGTGACTAGACCATTTACAGAAAGGTATTATTTAAACATAAGACATTCTTATCTGATTCTTTATACTATAGTATATAATTAATGCAGAAGCCTAGAATAAGGTGTAAATTTTCAGAAATGTCATTTACAAATTTAATAATTTGTGGAGGAAACTGCATTGACATTGAAAACCGCAACTGCCTCCATTTTAAAAACCTACCCAATAAGCCTCTTTCCTTATCTAGGAAGTTTCCTTAGATTCTTATATCACCTCCCACCAAGTACATGGTAATACACTAGGCAGCACATGGAATTATAGGAACAGCTTTGCAGTCTCGAATGCAAAGCTGAACATTTTCAGTACATAACAAATACAAGACACGCCTGCAAATATTTACAAAAGGATGAAAAGCTAAGGAGCAGGAAGGGCACATGATAATTCATAATTGCAGCCAGGTATTTGCTTAGAGGTTTTATACAGATTCCTCTATATGTTACATAAAAGAATTCAACGTAGTAGCATATGTAATATGCATATGTAATTTACATGTTACATGTACGCTACATATAGGAGTAGTATATGTAATATAGATATTAGTAGGTGTATCTGCTAGGAGTTGTACACACATTTTACAACTCAGGCACTTTACTGAAAGTTTTACACATTCTGTACCGTCACATCAATTATATTTTATATTATCACATACGTTACCTCCGTTATCCCTCACGATGGCTGTAACACAATCAAACAACCAGCGAGAGGTTAATCAGGATGAAAACCCAAGCAACAAAGCCCATGCAAAAGGTGGTCTCATTTTGTGTGTTCATTTGTTGGTTTCTGGGCTGGTTTCAGCCCCAGATTAAGGGTCTCCCAGGATGTCCTGTGCCTTTGTGCCAGGCCCTGCCGCCCTAGGCCTGCTCTTTATCTGCAATGTTGCTACATTCATCCCAAGCCTTTGCAGACAGCAGGTCTATTCAGCTGTCAATTTAGCTGTAAAGGAGGTTAAAGGAGACCCATCAGGGCCACTAGGCTCCACAAGCTTCAAGGTCAACCACAA
The DNA here is from genome assembly GCF_002837175.3 of Physeter macrocephalus. Taxonomy (NCBI): domain Eukaryota; kingdom Metazoa; phylum Chordata; class Mammalia; order Artiodactyla; family Physeteridae; genus Physeter; species Physeter macrocephalus. Next base: position 3,127,959 of record NC_041233.1, on the reverse strand, counting down.
ACTCAGAGATGCAGGCAAGGAAGACGCAGAGCCAGCCCCGGGCTGTATCTTGGCCCTGGATGCAGCCTGGAGCCCATCTGCAGCCCACGTTCCACCCACCAGCTCTGTGAGCATACTTCACCATTCAGCCACCTTTGAGAAAAGAGGCCGTACCTGTTCCCTCTCCGCCCTGTCAGTTCCGAAGCATTTCAAGACTAGGGTTTGATTATTTTGTCTCTGACAAACGTTTCTCTCTCCAGTCCTTTTTCCAAGGACAGCAGCATGTGATTAAAGAAGTCTAAACACCTCCAGAAAGAATACTAAAGGCAAATATCAGCAACGTTGTCTAGCACAGCTTCCGGGCATACATAAACGGCACCACTCCTAAAAGCAGAAAAGAGTGGAATTCATTTGGTTCTGCTGAAAAATCAAATCCAGAGGGCATTCTCCAGCAAACTGCCATCTAATCTTGGAGAGCTGCTATGAAGTCAAATACTGAGCCCAAATCCAAAACTATCTGGCATAATCCCTTGTCCTTTAAAATGGGATTCGCACTGCAGAGAAACTGAAACTTAGTTGCAATTCTATTTCCCCTTCATGCTGGGGGGAAAAAAAAAAAGGCTCCGACTTCTTTCTATTCAGTATCATTGAGAGTCAGACAAGTGCCTTCTCCCGGATAATCTTCAGTCCTGACTCATCCCACATGGGGACCGAACGGATGGCCGCCCTCACTGTGACCAAGATGACGGGCTAACGCAGCCCGTGATGCCAATGCCGCATTAGGCCAAGAGGAAGCCTAAACTGAAAAACAAATATGACTGTTAAACCCGGAAGCTGAGGACGTAGAAGCAGCAGCCCCTCTTTGCCAAACTGACCCCTGATTTAAACAAGATCAGGAGCATATGGTTTCCCCAATGTCAGCATTTGAATGCTTACAAAATACTAGAAAAACTAGTCTGATGCTGACTGTCTTTTTTTGGTTAAAGCTGATGTGTATAAGGAAGACGCATGTAACAGCCACATGTGTGTCTCTATCCTTGGAACCCTTGCTGCATTCACCCCTGTGCATAGTTCTCCTACTTTCCTTTACTTCTGCAAAGAAGAGGGACACCAATCCATGGCTTTCTAGAGCCTTCCAAATCCAAAACCTGAGATAAATAAAGCTCAGAGATAAAGATTCAGAATAATTCAAGAAATGATCAGTAGTTCCAAATGCAACCTTCAGATATCGTGACATGAGACAGCCCTAGTCCATTGCAGAAGAAAGGTAAAAAACATTTTGAATTTTTAGGTCAGTCCTGTTTTGGAGGTTCCACCACTCACTAGCTGTCTGATCTTGAGCCAGTCACTGAATCTTTCTAAGCCTCAGTTTTCACTACTGTAAAATAGGATTAGCAATCCTCCTCCATCACCGTGCTGCTACTACCACCCCCACAGAATGCTCCGGGTAGGCACACACCTTAGAGGAGAGATCTCCTGCTAAGCACCCTTTTCCATAAAGGAGAACATGTTGGCCTGGTGATCCTTTCACCTTATCCTCCAAAGCTGCCCTTATTCATTCTTCTCCCAGGTTGACACTTGGCTCCTCCCTCTTCAAATACAACGTCCCGATTTTATATTCTAAGCCTTTTGTAAAACAGGGGCTCAGAAGACTAGGGGACTCCGCTTTCCTCAGACGATGGTCTGGAGGCGCACGTGTTCCCCTCCTGCCCCCAGCCTGCTTTCCCGCTCTACCTGCCTTTATTGCCCTGTTCTTCCATCATCTCCCTCGTCCCCATGTCCTTTAAATCCTATAAGGTGGGCATAACGGTGCTGGGGGAGACCCTCCTCTCCTTTCAGGTTTGCAGTTCCACTGGAGGCATAAAATGGTCACGTTTCCACCCACGTTGAACCAGCCGAGTTTTCTTCCCAGCTCCACTTCCTGTGAGAGGAGACTCAGCTGCCCAGGGGTGTCATCTCTGTGCTCACAGTTTCTCAAAAGCACAGAGTTGAGGAAAAGAAGTGAATTATCCACTCAGAAGACTTCGGGGTCTACATATACAGCTCCAGAGGGTCTTGTAATCCAAAATACCATCGACGTGTAAGGATGCTTAGAGTAACGACTACTAAGTGTATGTATTGAAATGTACGGAAGGTGCAGAAGAAGCAAGGCTCACCCTATGGAATGCAGGGCCCCTTGGAAAGTCAGGGCCTCCCCAGACGCAGACCTCACCCGACACGTGCTCCCGGGCACACTGTGAGCCTGGCTCTGACCTTCACAGACTCCTGATACCGGTCTCCCTGTAAGGGTGTCTGAGACGACTAGGTGACAGTGACAGCCTAGGGAAATCGAAAATTAAAACAAGGAGCTATCTGTGGTTCCCACTCCTACCGATGACTGGCTGAAATAGAGCAAAAAGCCAGAGCCTCAAATCTTCCCAAAAAGAAAAGATATCAGGACAATTCAAGATAAAAAAAAATAAACCAAACATGCTCCCTTTTCATAGAAGTTTCCCTACTTTACCATATTTCAAACAATTCTGATATATTACTCTTGTGCAACTTCATAAAAGACAGAGAAAACTTTTTTTTCCTTTTTTTTAGTGCATTTCTTAATAGAGTGACAATGTCCTTTGCATTCATCTAGTACCAATAGCTCTAGCGTTTGTTTTTTTCCAATCTGTCAGTATCCACACAGTTATTTCAGAATATACCCCATCAGGGTCAAAGGAGAGGTCCTATTTTGTGCTCTGTATAACTCTGGAAGATTTTCACCATCCCAGAGACATATGAGGGACATTTCTGGTTTGCTGGAATTTTAAACAACTCAAGCCTGAGCTTGCTTGAGACATCATTTCACAGACAGGCAAGTCTTTCAAAAGACACCCGATTCGCTTGATGGCAAACTCTGCCGTCATCCTTCCCTCCCTAAGGGCTGTCTGTCTTAGGATCTTAGTCTTAGACTGTCTTAGTCTGTCCCCTGATTTAGCCATTGATGATGCCAGCGGGGACGGAACAAACACACCTGATGGTTATATTCCTGGATCCTGCCCCCCGCCCCTGCCTCCCTCTGTGCCCCGCCTGGAGCACAGAGCATGCGCCAACCCGGTCCTAGCTGACTCCTGCTCTTAGCAAGCCGCCCAAGCCCTCTCCATGCTGGGCCTGGCCCTCCCGCGGGCATTTCCTCTTCCACTGCCAAACGTAAAATAGATATAGCTAGTGGGAAGCAGCCGCATGGCACAGGGAGATCAGCTCGGTGCTTTGTGTCCACCTAGAGGGGTGGGACAGGGAGGGTGGGAGGGAGACGCAAGAGGGAGGGGATATGGGGATATATGTACGCATACAGCTGATTCACTTTGTTATACAGCAGAAACTAACACACCATTGTAAAGCAGTTATACTCCAATAAAGATGTTAAAAAAAAATACCGTAAGTCAAAATTAATCAAGACAGAGAAACCTCAAGCAGCCCCAGGTTTGCTGACCTTTTTTATACCATAGCGAGTGCTGCAAGAGGTCTCTCAGGGATAGAGCCGGCCCCGTGCTTCCCAAATCCTATTCGGCTCAAACCACACCAAAATATAATGATTGAGAACTGGAGAGAATAAAGTGGGAAGCAAGACACAGTCCCTGCTCTTAAGTCTCCAGCCTACAGAAGAAAACTGTGCCTGTGTGCCCACGAGAGCACGAAATTAGTACCCGAGGACAAGATCAAAGGGCTATGGTGGTTAAAAGATAAAGATCGTGCTGGAGATCAAAAAAGCATCTGGACTCCGTTGCAAGCTCATAGTTACCTACAATCTTTGTCTTTAACTTAAAGGTACATACCTGCATAGAACCCAAATGATTATTTGACAAGCAAAGTGATATGAGATACACACACACACACACACACACACACACAGACACGCATCCTCAAAGCCCTGCAGGTTGCTAACCTGGACACCTTGGGCACCGTGGGCGTGTCGTTTAACCTTTCTGAGCATCAGTTTCCTCTTCCGTAAAATCAGGATAATTCTGGAAAGCTTGCAGGATTTTTGTGATAAGTAACATGTATCAAGAGCCCTGCAAGCAGTATCTGCGCAACAAGTAGTATCTGTTGATACCCAGGTCAAGAAAGGTTAAGTAACCTGTTGAAAGTCGCATATCTCATTTTTGGACAAACGAGAATAAGAACCCAGGCCTTCCAACAACAGATCAGCTCACGAGACTGCCCCTGACCCTGCAGGCAGACATCCCAGCACATACACCAGAGCCCAGCTGGGCAGAGGAAGGCCCGGGGACCAGTAGCTGCAGAACCTGGAGGGTGGTGGAGACGTAGACTTCAGGCCCCTACGCCCTCCTGAATCGGAATTGGCATTTTAACCACTCAGGCATAAAAAAGAATGAAATCTTGCCATTTTCAGCAACATGGATGAACTAGGGATTATCATACTGAGTGAAGTCAGTCAGACATGGAAAGACAAATACCATATGATATCACACATATGTGCAATCTAAAATAGGACACGAATGAACTTATCTACAAAACAGAAACAGACTCACAGACATAGAAAATAAACTTATGGTTACCAAAGGGAAAACGGGGGTGGGGGAAGGATAAATTTGGAGTTTGGGATTAACAGATACACACTACTATATATAAAATAGATAAACTACAAGGTCATACTGTATATCACAGGGAACTACATTCAATATTCTTTAATAACCTATAATGAGAAAGAATATATATATATATATCACTGAATCCCTTTGCTGTACACCAGAAACTAACACAACATTGTAAATCAACTATACTTCAATTAAAAAAAAGTTTCAATTAAAAAAAAAAGGAGTCAGCATTTTAACAAGCTCACCAGGTGATTCAGAGACACATTAAAGTTTGAGAAGTGCTGCCTTAGGAAACTTCAAAAGACTGTCAGCTCTTATCATTAAATATTTGCTCATTTAGTCACTGTTTCACTCTGCAAACATTTACGGTAGGCCTGCTGCATGCAACACACTGCAGGGGATGAGACCAGCGTAATTCCTGCATCACAGAATATAGTCCAGTGGCTGGAGTTCGATGTTGCCCAAAACTTGCTCCAAGATATCACGTATGATATGCAAGGCACAGGGGAGAAACAGGGCATCTATGCACGTCTCCAGGTCACACTGTGGACAAAAACGTCATCTGCTTGTTAAAATAGTCCTGGTCACAGAAAAGCCAAACGCCCGAGTCAGAACAGCCTGCTGCCATCTCTCCCTAGCGTGGGACCTTGGGCAAGTTGCCTCCCTGCAATGGGTCCCATTTGAAAAAAAGAGTCTTGGACTTTGGGAACTCTGTCTTCTTCTGACTTCTTCTGACTTATCTGTCTTATCTGACTTATCTAACTTTATTCATTCATTCAGCAAATATTTGAGTGCCACTATCCCCTGCGGACCCCTTCGGTGGTGCTGGAAATGCACTGGGGACGGGGGAAAGGAAGCCCTGTAAGCCAGTGTAAAGTACTCTGTGGAGAAGGGTGCTGCAGCGGGGCTCCAGTGGGATGGTCAGGGGGCTTGGCAGGGGGCAGGACTCAACTTGAGGCTGGAAGGGCAAAAAGACAGCACCGTGTACAACTGCAGGGAAGCATCCAGAATGTGGGGACAGACTGAAGGCGCCCAGCCTCGCGCAGCAAGATGAGTAAGATGGAAGGAGGGCTCGGGGCTTGTGGGAGAGAGGGGGTCTGACAGCGAGGAAGGCCCAGCCCCGGGAGCCTGCCCAGCCAAGTGACGGGGCTGCGTTATTCCCTGCATGTGAGCAGAGGCCCCAGAGAGTGTTAGGCAATGACCTGGTTTTAAGTTCCCTTACTATAAAATGTAGCATTGGGTCTTCCCTGGTGGCGCAGTGGATAAGAATCCACCTGCCAACGCAGGGGACACGGGTTCCAGCCCTGGTCCGGGAAGATCCCACATGCCGCGGAGCAACGAAGCCCATGCGCCCCAACTACTGAGCCTGCGCTCCAGAGTCCGCGAGCCGCAACTACTGAGCCCACGTGCCGCAACTACTGAGCCCATGCGCCTAGAGCCGGTGCTCCGCAACGGGAGAAGCCACTGCAGTGAGAAGCCCGCGCACCGCAATGGAGAGTAGCCCCCCGCTCGCCACAACTGGAGAAAGCCCGTGCGCAGCAACGAAGACCCAACACAGACAAAAATAAATAAATAAAATAAATAAATTTATTTTTAAAAAAGAAATGTAGCATTGAGTGACCCGGTATGGCCTGAACTGTGCTCCCCCCAAATTCACGTTGAAGTCCCAACCCTTGTACCTCAAAATGTGACTGCAGTTAGACATAGGCTCTTTAGAGAGGTAATTAGAGTAAAATGAGGTCACTGGGATGGGCCCTATTCCAATATGACTGGTGCCCTTATGAGAAGAGGAAATTTGGGACACACATGCACACGCACGCGCACGCACGCACACACACGCGCACACGCACACGGGACAATGCGAAGACGCAGGGAGGAGATGGCTGTCTACAAGCCAAGGAGAGAGGCCTCAGGAGGAACCAGCCCTGCAGACACCTTGACCTTGGACTTCCAGCCTCACACAAGAACTGCACACTCAACAGGAGCCAGAGAAGCTCTTCAGGAGACCACCTGAGGCCAGATTAAAGGAACCACAGAAACTCATCAGGCCACCTGAGGCCAGATTAAAGGAGTGCAGGCCCTGCACACACCTGAATTCTTATCAGCAGACCCATCCTCGAACCGTTGCTATAAAACTCCTCACCAAATCCTCCTGGATTGGGACACACAGTTTTGAGAAGCATGAGCCCACTGTGCCCCTGCTTTGCCTTTGGCAAAGCAGCAAAGCTTTTCTTCTCTACTTCACCCAAAGCTCTGTCTTCTTCTCACCTCCAAGCCCGGCTTTCTCCTGCCCCAAATGTGCTTCCCATACTTTTCTGTTTCAACTTTTCCATGTCCTGAGTCACAGCTTAGGTATCATTTATTCCAGAAATCTTTCCCTGGCACCCATGCTTCCCCATCACAGCACTTCTCAGGCTGTACTGCAATTGTCTCTTTTCTGCTGTATCTCCCAGAGTTCTCCCATCTCTGAGGCCTGGACACAGAGTGACTGCTACGAAAATTAATTGAAAACAAGGGCAGATTTTCCATCAATCTAATGATACATACACCCCAGGGCCCCTCACCTTCATGGGTCCCCTCCAAGCCCTGTAACTAATTTTGATTCATAATTTTATGTAGTTTTTCTTAAATAAGACCTATCTCCAAAGTGTATATGTTTCAGGGATCCCCTGCTGGTTACATGAGTAAATGAGGCAGAAACTGAGGCTCACAGAAGTTAAACAGCTACCCCATCTCGGGTCCCACTTCATAACACAGCACAATCACGATATGAATTTGCATATATCTGACCATACAGCCTCTGCTCTGCCGGAGCCCATACTCAGAAAGTCAGCTCATCATGCTGGCCTCAGGAGAGAGAATACATGCTTCGTAGGATTTTATACGGAATTATTCCTAAAAATCTCTACAAGTACCTACACAGGAGTTGGGACATGAATGATTCTGAATATAGGACTGTGGGGTGAATAATACTTTGAAATACCTCACATCACAAATTCCATTCAGTTCTCAAATTCCGCATCCATCTAGTTCATCCAGGCTTTACTAAGCCCCTATTCTATATGCAGAGCACAGACCCGGGGGGTTGTGTGTGGGGAGACCAATGATACCAAAAAGTTGTCACAGAGGTTGGGAAAACAGATGTTTAAACAAATAACTATGAAATCTGCAAAAAGATTTCAATTTTTTCATCTTTTTTTTTTTTTACTGTTCCTCTTTGTTTAATATTTTGCTCTTTTTTTCCTCTAAGGAGGTATCTCCCCGCCTCTGCTCTAAGGTGAACTATGTTGATGAATTACCAGCTCTACTTAGCCACGGAGCTGCCTGGGTTACAACCTGAATGATATTTAAGGGGCCCAGGTGAAAGCTGTGAACTGAACAACAATTGCACGAGATTTTCACGGTGTCACCGTAAACACCCTCTAGGGAAGTAGTATTTCCTTAGTATTTCCAATTCCTTAAAACTGAACTTAGCCAACAGTGTAAGTTAAGAAGTTAGGGATGAAATAGGGAATAGCCAGTTCCCTCTCTGAGACTAAGCACTTACAAAAGCCATTTCAAACTCATCCCATTTGTAAAATCTGAACCAGCAGGGTATACAGAGCAACAGACACTGACCGTCAGCTGGATAACTAGTGTGCAGCCTGGCCGTGAGGCCAAAAAAAGTGGCTACTGCCCCTCTCCACCTCCCCGAGGGCTGGCATGCAATCCCGCAGGCCTGAAGAGGGACACAGACGTGGCTGGTGCCAGGCTCTGCCTTCTGGAAGGGATGCGACCTTGGGCCAAACCTCACGAAGCCTCAGCTTAGTCAGTAACAATAGTAGTAGTAGATGATATGATAATAAAGATAACAGCATCAACCTGTTGGAAGATTAAATGACATAAAACAGGTAATGCATGCAGTTAATGAGCTATTAATTTTAGAGTTTTTAAAGATTTTTTAATTTATGTACAGTAAGATTTACTTCTTTGTGTGTGTGTGTACAGTTCTATGGGTTTTAGCCCATGCATGGATTCCTGTAACCATCACTATAAACGGGTACAGGGCAATCCCAACATCCCCAAAGATTCGCTCGTTTTGCCTCTTTTCAGTCAGACCTTCCTCAACCCCTCGACCTTGTGCCTGCAGGTCTGGGTTGTCCACAGTGTCATATAAATAGAGTCGTACAGGATAAAGGCTTTTAAGTCCGCTTCTCTGATTTGGCATAATGCATTTTAGATGCATCCAAGTGTTGTCATATTAATAGTTGCTCCTTTCACTTGCTGAGTAGTATTCTACTGTGTGGATGGACCATAGTCTGTTATTCCATTCATCCACTGAAGGACATCTTGCTGGTTTCCAATTACAGGCAATTGTAAATAATGCTGTTATAAACATTTGTTGCACGGTTTTGCATGGACATAACTACTTATTCCTATAGGATAAATAAATATCTAGAAATTGAATTGTTGGGTCACCTGGCAAGTGCCATGTTTAACTTTATAAGAAGCTGCAAAGCCATTTTCCAGAATGGCTCTACCCTTTTACATCCCACCAGCAACGTGTGAGACATCGAGTTGCTCCGTGTTACCGCCAGCACTTGGCATTGTCAGTACTTTTCACTTTAGCCATAACAGGTGTGAAATGTTAGTTATTTAAGATGGAAACATTTATATGTGACTGTATGTAATCATCTCTTTATAAGATAACAATGTTCAGAAGCAGTTGAGGTCACAGAAATCAAGTTTCTTTAATGGCTAACCACCACGTTGGAAAAATCTAGAAATTTCCAGCATGGCAAAAAGGCATCTCATGGTCTGGCTCTTCCCCACTTCTTCAGCCTCATCTCCTGTCGTTCTCATTCTTGAACCCTTCAACCAGCCAGATCAATAATAATATTAAGTAAGATTGATTGAGTCCTTACTATGTGCCAGGGCACTAAAGCCACATCTGTCACATGTGTGATTTCATTTCCACCTCTCACTGCCCTGTAAGGCCCATATTAGCAGGAATCTTATTTCTGTATTCCAGAGGAGAGCCCTGATACGCAGAGAGATTGGGAAACTTGTCCAAAGATGCTACGTGGCAGGGCTGTGGGATTCGATCCCATCGAGCCCCAAACACGACGTGCTCCCCTGACCCCTGAGTCTGTGCTCTCCTCTCGCTGAGAGGCTCATGCTTTGCCTTCTCTGGGAAACTCTCTCTGGCTCTTGCAAGGCACGCGTAGTGGTCGTCATCTCAGCTCTCCCGTCAGCCTCTGTTTCTTTACTTCATCCCTCTCCACTCGGTGTCCCGTCTGCCTCCGCCACCAATGGTCACAAGCATCTCGAGGCAGGAATCAGATCTTTTCACCCTTCCTTCCCCGGCGCCTGGCACCTACGAGGTCCTCAACCCCCGCTGTAGCTGTCAAGCCGAATGAGGGACCAGGCAGGTCCTACAAGAAACCCTGCTGCACGGAAATTTTAAACATAAGCAGACAGTCCTTCAAAATACATCCATCTAAGACCATTACATATTGAGTAAAAACTTACAGTCAGAGAAAGGACATTACACAACCTTACATATAACTCTTGAGATAGACTCAGAGCTCCATCCTTGTCAGCATCAGACAGAACTTGGGATATAATACAAGAGGACAACAGAGACATTCACCCAAGGTTAACAGCTATAGGCCAAAGGGCAAAAAAGAGTGGGAGAAAGAAGGAAGGAGCCCTTTCTCACATTTATGCTATAATGGTTTTCCCTCTTGTTTACATAAGCAGTGTGGTGGGTTTTTTTTCTCCATTTATGTGTAGCAGGGCTATTACAATGTTTTATTCCTCTCTTTCTATCACTCTCAATTTAGAAGGATCATTTTTGAGAGTAAATTAATTAAAAAGCAATTCATTAGCCCAGAAAGCACCTTGAGGGATGTGGACTAACTCTTTGCCTCTGGAAAATCTGACTGCAAACCATTCCAGAAAGATGGTGATTCTGCCACTGGAGCACAGCTCACACCCAAGAAAGGTCTGGAAGAGGCAGCTCTCCACACTGTCTGGATTCCATGAATAAAGTTGAACGAACAGGTTAATTTTTTAAATTGAGGCATTAATGGTATCAAATGGCAATAATCAGATGTTGCAGGGGCCACAGAATCTTCTCCACTGTTCTCCCACGTAAGGAATTTGAACACTATGGAGACATATGTACAAACTAATGAATCCAAGGCTTTCTATCCACCTTTCCTATCTATTGATAAATGTTTGTAAATTCTAAAGGCTTGAATACAGAAGTTTAGCCTCTCACAATTCAGAGCAAAGCAGCTTAGGGAACAGAAAGAAGGAAAATGACGGGCTGCTCGTTGCAGAAAATTATTAACATTCCCACCATGGCAAACCTAATTTGCTGTTCCCAAGTCCCATGAAGAAGCATTTCCTCCAGCTTAAGCTCCCGTGACCCACTCCTCCAACTGCATTATCAGGTTCCCAAGAATTACCTGCTTTAGTTCTATGGTAGGTTTGTCCCTCCACAAGCTCCACAAAAGCCCCATCACCGCGACTCAGGGCCTTCTCCTCACCTCATCCTGTCATCAAAGTTCATGCGTGGAGAATCAAATACAATATTGTTCCCGTACTTAAATGCAGATCATCTATTTTTTAAAGTTAAGGCAGAAAAAAAGATAACAAACCAGTGTCTTGAAGTCCAATTTCTCTACACAAGGTTTTAGAGACCCCATCGCCATCATGCTTCAAGAAAGGAAAAATAACCTCATATAATTTAGTCACAAAGAACACAGAGGAGGATTGACTTTAGAAGTTTCCATCTCTGTGTCCACATAGTATCTAAGGCCAAACGATAGGCATGTTTCGTGTTTGTAGTTAGATGTAAACAGCTCTACTTTGGAATAAGAAGCATCATGTCTTCCCTGTATGTATGTGCACACCAGCGCCCTGGTGCATTTCACAATGACAGCCATGAGCTGGTTGATGTATCTAACACAGCCTGGCAAGACAAGGTGACCTTTCTAATTGTCATGATGAGCAGCACCATTGCAAGTGACTTTGAAACGTATGGTAAACTCCACTATGCTAACATATAATAGCTTCTTCTTTGGGGCTCATTTTGAATATTAATGTCAGGGCTCCTGAGGAAAATGTGCCCTAAATTTTATATTGTATAAAACCCCTTCAATACCAAAGATAGCGTTTATTTATTGTCTTCAGGCTTCTTCACAAATGCTGTTAAATATTCCATTAAACATGGCAAAATGGAATGAATAATCATGGAACATTGGAGAGGGTGGGGAAAATGATCCCCTTAACAGTATCAAGCCAAGCTCCAGGCAAGGCAAGAACAAAACGTCTTGGACTAGAAGTACAGGTTCAAGTAGGACACAGAGTATACAGAGAGGGGCCTCCCTGGTGGCGCAGTGGTTAAGAATCCAGCTGCCAATGCAGGGGACACGGGTTCGAGCCCTGGTCCGGGAAGATCGTACATGCCACGGAACAACTAAGCCCGTGTGCCACAGCCACTGAGCCTGCGCTCTAGAGCCCGCGAGCCACAACTACTGAGCCCGCGTGCCACAACTACTGAAGCCCGCGCGCCTGGAGCCCGTGCACCGCAACAAAGAGTAGCCCCCGCTCGCCACAACTAGAGAAAGCCCGCGTGCAGCAATGAAGACCCAACCCAGCCAAAAATAAATGTAAAAGAAAAAAGGAGTATACAGAGAGGCAAGTCGGTGAGCTCTGCTGCTAGAGAGCATCTTCACAGAGATCTCAGGGGAGCTGCTCCTGGAGAGATGAGGGAACACTTCACACACTGCATCCAGAGCACGCGGAGACCGAGAGAAGTTTAGCGAGTCAGAGGGTGCAGTCAGGGTAACGCCCAGAAGGGAGGTGGGCACTTGGGTGGATGAGGGTGCGGTATATTCCAAAGGGAGGGGAAAGAAACCCACAGCCAAAAGGCATAGGAACATGTGACTGGGGCAGTGGGGGAATCTGATACCCAACAGAGGCAGCAGTTAAGGCGGTGCCTTCCTAAACCCCAATCATAGTCATTTATGGTGAAGACACATCGTCCGTGGAAAGCGATCTTTGACCTAACACCCAGCACTGCTTATTGTCTGCGGAGAGAAGGGGAGAGACATGCCGCAGACCCAACGGCTCTTCATGAAAAGCCAGTGACAGTTTAAAAGGTCACCCCATCCGTCTGGCCCTCTTCACGCCAGGCCAGCCTCCATCACCAAGTCCTGTGACTCTCCCACAAACTGCAGCCTCAGCGGCCCTACACACCATCAGTAGACACGTTCCTTTAGTCCGTGAGATAACAGCATGCTTGGGAAGAAAAAAATTCCCATCGGCAGGAGCAGTTTTTCTAATGGATCTATTTAAGTAAATGGGAAATTTTTTTTAAAGGCCAAATACAGTGAAGTACTCAACGTAAGATGCATCGTACAGAAAAAGTAAGGTGATGGACATGACACTGCACATTTCTCTCAGCTTCTGTATTTTAACGGTCGTGAAAAGGTAAAACGCTCCCTTCCACAGATTTCTTGTAAAAAGTGAGATTGGTTTATTATGGTCCCAATTGCAGCTGTTCCCTCTACATCACAGTTGTTTTAAAGGCCAGGCCCGGTAAATATTAATGCACCGAGTGGAAACAATGCCTTTACTCGGGAAAACCTACATTGTTTGTTAAATGCTTTGCACCCTAAGCCTTAAGAAGTTTCAGAATTCACTCTGTTACCTCAACATGTTATCATTGTTTATAAAGATTTCTCCTCTTGGTCCTTTATTAATCATGATAATGGGTTAATTTCACACATATACACACAACATACAAACAGGAAAAAAATAATAATAACCATATTAGGTAAAGATTAGGAAACCATCAAGTTCCCCCCACCCCTCCCCACAGAAAAGGACAAGGGATATGGACAATACACAATGGAAACAATCATAAAGGCACCAGAAAAGCAAGTTCAACTTCATTATTAGTCAAATATATGCCAAAATAAATCATGAATGAAATACCATTTCATTATTGTTATGTTACTACATAATTTTTTTAAGAAATAACGTTTAGTGTTGGAAAGGATGGATTGGGAGTGTCAATTAAACTGGTATAATCTTTTCGAAAGTCTTTGCAGGATGTATCAAGTCAAAAAATGATTGTGCTTTTTGGCCCAGAAATCCCATTCTCACTTTATCTTCAGAAAGGAATTCATAAACTGATCATTAAACAAATCAAGATAAGGAGAGAGTTAAGTAGGTCATGGCCTATTGATTCTTAGAATGTTATGCAGATCCTAAATACTAAACTGGAACGCTGTGTTACAACAAGGAAATGGGAATACGTGATGAGGAGTCCAGCTCTGGAACCAGACAGGTCTGAGTCATGTTCCAGCTCTTCACTCCCATCCACAACCCTACCAGCTCACTGAGCCTCAGTTTCAGCATCAGTAGAACAGGATGATACATTTTTCTGAACATACAGCAATAAGGATTGAATGATGTAATGCTTTCATTATTGTCACATAAGGCTAAGAAGGTACAGTTGTGCCCATACACTGAGTACAAGTGTGAAAAACGCCTACATGGGGTCCAGGCACTGGAGGGGACAGCAAAAATGCACCCAGGGTCTCTGCTACAAAAGTTGGATGATGGACATTTTTTGTTCGATTTTTCAAATGTGTTTTATTCTTATGATATTTTGTGAAATAAATTAAAAATTGAAAAGAAAAAAAAAAACCCGCTAGCACAACTCCAGGAATTTCATAAGTTTCAACATCAGAGGATTTTTGTGTAATCCGTCAGGAAAATTACTTCACCTCTGAAGGTTGCTGCATTCTCAGGATTCCAGACACTGGGGAATTTCAGTGTTGGGTGACCTTCTCAGGGCAGACCTAGAGTTTGGTATTCAGTCCCTACCGTTCCTCAATCTCTGAAAAAAATACAGGGTTGGGTGAAGGGCAAACAGACATTCGCCAAATTCTAATTTATCTGTCTTGCTGATACAATTGGGACATATGGACCAAAGTCAAATGCTGGATCAGATACAAAGTTAAAAAGAGGCTCAAGGACTTCCCCTGAGTGGCCGGTGGCCCGGTGGTTAGGAATCCGCCTGCCAATGCAGGGGTCACGGGTTCGGTCCCTGGTCTGGGAAGATTCCACGTGCCACGGAGCAACCAAACCCATGCTCCACAACTACTGAGCCTGCGCTTTAGAGCCCAAGAGCCACAACTACTGAGCCCGTGTGCTACAACTACTGAAGCCCGCGCACACAGAGCCCGTGCTCCGCAACAAGAGAAGCCACCGTGGTGAGAAGCCCGCGCACCGCAACGAAGTCCCAATGCAGCCAAAAATAAATAAATAAATTTATTTTTAAAAAAAGAAAAGAAGAGATTCAAGACTCTGGGATTCAGTCACCTTGTCCCAGCAGGACCAGGCTTCCTTTCATTAATTATACCCTGAAGTCATAATATATTTGCATTAGACTCTTTCTTGGGAAAGGCAATATAATATTTAGAAATACATAAAGGGTAATGCAGCTTTAGTAACACAGATGAAAAGAGAGCTGCTCAAAACAGGGTAAAATAACCAAAAGTTTGGGGCTTCCCTGGTGGCACAGTGGTTGAGAGTCCGCCTGCCGATGCGGGGGATACGGGTTCGGCAACGAAGTCCCAATGCAGCCAAAAATAAATAAATAAATTTATTTTTAAAAAAAGAAAAGAAGAGATTCAAGACTCTGGGATTCAGTCACCTTGTCCCAGCAGGACCAGGCTTCCTTTCATTAATTATACCCTGAAGTCATAATATATTTGCATTAGACTCTTTCTTGGGAAAGGCAATATAATATTTAGAAATACATAAAGGGTAATGCAGCTTTAGTAACACAGATGAAAAGAGAGCTGCTCAAAACAGGGTAAAATAACCAAAAGTTTGGGGCTTCCCTGGTGGCACAGTGGTTGAGAGTCCGCCTGCCGATGCGGGGGATACGGGTTCGTGCCCCGGTCCGGGAGGATCCCGCGTGCCGCGGAGCGGCTGGGCCCGTGAGCCGTGGCCGCTGGGCCTGCGTGTCCGGAGCCTGTGCTCCGCAACGGGAGAGGCCGCGACAGTGAGAGGCCCGCGTACCACCAAAAAAAAAAAAAAAAAAAACCAAAAGTTTAACATCATTCTGCAAATGAAAAGAAAATAATCTGGTTATCATTAAATTTAAAAGCAAAGTATGCAATCAATTGTTAATGAGTTATAAAAACTTTGGATAGTTTAATGTCAAAAGACAAATAAAATTACCTTCTGTAACTATGTGAGCATGTGAGCTATCAGCATATCTGGTTTACACATTTTTGATGGCAAGCCAGTAGATCTTTAAGCAATTCTTGATTGTTTCTGCCATGCTATAAATATTAAATTGCAGTGTATTGGCTTAGAATTGTCCATCCCGACAGGGATCCAACCCTCCCCAGTTACATAAAAATCTGGAAGGAAAGTGGATGAGGCAGGATGGCCCTCCCCAGAATTATGGGGGGACCTGGGCAGCAAAATTTGGTGCAAGAAAATCATGAGGGAAGAAAACACTTATGAGCATACGCTCTCTCCTTTACAAGAGCTAGGAAAACTCGAAAAACCAAATTAGCAACAAATGATCTCTCAAAAAGAATTGTCTCTCTTGGGTTGCAAAACATATGGCAGCTTCAAAGAAGAGGAAGTACACAGCAAAAATGGCGGGAGGCCATAACTCATGGCAAAGCCAAAGAGGAAAACAAGACATTTCTTATAAAATTAAGCATTGAAAAGACTGTGACAGTATAAAATAGGTCATAGCACCAATAAAATTGAATTGTGCAAAATCTCACAAAATTGGACTCAGAAAAACAAAAGAAGAATCAGTCTTAATCTTGCAAAGCCCTGAATTATAGAATATAATAGATGTTGTTTATTTAAAGTTCAAAAACTCACTCAAGAGAAGCTTTAGAACAATGGCCATCACATTTTGCAAGTTAACTCCTTGTAATTAATAGGATGGCATATTAGTAAATTCTTACAGGCAAACAGGGCTTATCGTGGTTCTCCCCCAGAAACTCTGACTGGGGTATCAATATACTATTAATGCCTGAACTTATAGGAATACAAAGGAAAACACTGACATTTAAGCATTTTTGAACAGGAAGCTGAACTAGCCATAGTTCTTTGAAAAAAATATCAAAAAGTGATCTGAAGTTACCAAATACGTATCCAATTAAATTGCTATAGTTCATTGTTACGGGAGTAAAAAGGCAAATGGAGAGACAGGTAGAAAAGGAAGTAGCATCAGTAAGGATTTCTAAAAAATAATTGCATGGATAAAAATAGGAGAAGGAAATCAGAAGTAGTTGAAAGCAAGAAAAAAAGGGAACAATGTTGGATAGAATCATGGGAATTCAAGACCGGTAGGGACTAGAGTAACTGGTGACTTCATCTCTGGCAGGGACTGTCTGATTCATTCTGGAACACAAAGGTGAGCACGGTGCCTGGCATACTGTAAGTGCTCAATAAATGCTTATTAAAATGATGGATGCATGCAACAGATGAATGGATAAAGAAGATGTGGTACATGTATATGATGGAATACTACTCAGCCATAAAAAAGAATGAAATAATGCCATTTGCAGCAACATGGATGAACCTAGAGATTACCATACAGAGTGAAGTAAGTCAGAAAGAGAAAGACAGGTACCGTATGGTATCGCTTATACGTGGAATCTAAAATATGACACAAATGAACCTATTTACTAAACAGAAACAGACTCATGGACATAGAGAACAGACTTGTGGTTGACAAGGGGGAGGGGGAGGGGGGAGGGATGGAGTGGGAGGTTGAGATTAGCAGATGTAAGCTTTTATATAGAGAATGGATAAACAATAAGGTCCTACTGTATAGCCCAGGGAATTATATTCAATATCTTATGATAAACCATAATGGAAAAGAACATAAAAAAAGAATGTACATATATATAACTGAATCACCTGCTGTACAGCAGAAATTAACATAACATTGTAAACCAACTATACTTCAATAAAAAAATTAAAATGATGAATGCATGGATGGCAATGAAACTTATGAGAGATCTGGTTCTCCTGTGTCATACATCAAGCACCTGGGAAGCAGAAAGAATTTCATCCAGCAAACCTCACACCGTGATGCTATACGTGCCAGGTGTGACACAGGTGATGGAAAGCAGCAGAATGAAACTAAACTGAGGCTCCTATGAACTAATACAGGCTTTTTGCACTGTTGTGGGATGTCTCCCAAAGGAATTATCACAATTGTTTAATAAAAGAGGAAGGAAGTTAATTACAAATTTCAAGCTCAGAAATTCACAGGCAAAAGCGGCGGAAGAGAAATAACCATACTCAGAGAGAGGCAAGAATAAACTGGAAAGAAGAAAACCACGGAGAGAAACAAAAAATGCAAATGCATATTTAACTGCGATCCTGATAACATAATTAGTAAGAGGTATCAAAGATAAATGATTAGAGATGTAAAGGCTCAGCTCACAGAAGAACCTGAGAAAAAAAGATTTTGAAATTTTAAAAAGAAGTTTCCCTTCAAAAGGTTCATATTATACATATATTCAATCTAAACCAACAAAAATGTCCAGTCAGAGAGGCAGACACAATTAAGATATTTCCCGTATAACAATCTAAGTTCCTTCACGTACAGAACCTGCAACAGTCATCTGGTTCCCAAACAAATAGCTCGGGTCTCATTTACCAAAAACTCTGTCACGATTCTGGCCCAAAGAGAGTCAAGTTGTCCACCAAGCAAATTTTAGTCAAAGCTCAGGGGAAGAAGAGACATTTGGTGTGTCTACAGAATGGGACCTCTAACCATCCCCTTTAGGTTCTAGGGACCTAGGACCGGTGACGTCAGGTCACTGGAAGATTCCATATTTAAACTCAATTAGCCCAAGCCCTCCCTAATTCACTTCCATGGCATTATATGTTAACATAAGGTTTCTTAACATTTGGAGGAACTTAGAAAGACTCCTTCAAAAATCTGCTGAGTCACTGGATCTTTGTGTGGAAAAAATGTACAAAATCACAGATATGAAATCTGTGTACAGTTTCACATCTACCCATGACTCTTGCTTTCATCCGCTGATTTTTCTTCTCAGAGGTGGTTGGTAACAGCCATGTGTGCTTTTGCATTTGCTATGAATCTGTTCACGAGGACTTTCCGTTACGCTTTCAAAAAAATCATCTTTAAGAATTTAACACCACTCCACATTCCTGAAAACTTCGGGCTTTAAGCTACTTTTGAGGAAAACGGACGAGGCTTCACCTATCTTTTTTTGCTCTGGCTTCTAGGAAGTTCATGATCACACCATATTCTCAACCAAAATAATTAACACTCATCATCAGCATTTTCTTGTCTCAACTTTTCCATTTTATTTGTTAATTTTGTTGTTTCCATCTTTGATATATACTTATATATATTCCAGTCCTCCATTTCTTCCCCACCCCCACAAAAAAGACAGATTTTATTCCCGTTCTAATTTTTCTTGAAAATTTTATCTAAATATAGCTAATAAATGTGGAAATGGAGTGACTGCCTATATATGCAGAACCTGTAAGGCACACAATCTCTAAACCAAAAGCTTTCCCTTAAAGTGCCTTATGAAAGATGTCTCACCAGTGGACTTAAGAGTTAAAAAAAAGCTAATATCTCACTAAAGGGCATCATGCTTCCTTTTATTAGCTACCAGGAGGCAGTCCAAAAAGAAGGGCAGGATTGTATGGGTGTGGCCTTTCTAACCTAAAGCAAAAGGTAGGTACTAGCCCCAAACCATAACTGAAAAGTTGACGCCACTTCAACTTTATCACCCTTAAAAACTGTCCCTTGGGACTTCCCTGGCGGTCCAGTGGTTGGGACTTCGCCTTCCAACGCAGAGGGTTCGGGTTCAATCCCTGCTCCGGGAGCTAAGATCCCACATGCCTCTTGGCCAAAAAAACCAAAACATAAAACAGAAGCAGTATTGGAACAAGTTCAATAAAGACTTAAAAAAAAAAAAAAAAAAAAAAACTGCCCCTTATCCGCCTTCCACTTCCTCCTTACTCACTGAAAGGCAAATAAATGAGTTTAAGCTGGACACAGCCAGCCATCACTCCCAGAAAAAAACAGCATTTGACACCCACACTGAGAATCTCTTTACGCATTTCACAGACCCTACACAGATTCCTGACAGCTCACTGGGCCACAGGCCCCGCCAGATTTTTGAGCTACATCTGCAGTATCTTTTCTACATGGGCAGCTCGCGTAAAGTGGGAAAATTCATTAACATGCTAATGATGCCCTATTTAAAATTCCAGCCCGGATTATTCTGTGATTAAATCTCTCCCCTTGACGTCTGCTTCCTTTATATCTGAGTTATAGTACGAAATCAACAATATTAATAAAGTACAATACAGATTACCAACTAACTTATCCACAAGGGATGGAAAAACAGTTATGTAAATCTCAGGGTTGTCTTTTTTTTCTGAAAAGCAGATGTAGCAAACTGTAAAAAAGTTACTGATTTTTCTTCATCCCACTATCCCTTAAAAAAAGAAAACATTGAAATCCACAGTAAGTAAAGGTTTATAGTTAATTTCCACAAGTATTCAGGGGTTGAAAGATTTAGTTTCATTCTATTTCACTGCACCTAAAACTGCTAAGACTTCAAACGTGAAGTCTTAAGAACTGCTGATAGGGGTGTAAGCACCCACCTTTCCTCCCCTCTTCACAGAGACTGTGACACTGAGACAAAAGTCGATAGATTCAGTGATGACTTCTGTCTCCCTTTAGTCCACCGGCATATTTCAGTCCTTCTCATCATACTGTTCTGTCTGCTGCCACCCCAATCTGAATATCCAACTCAAGCATCTTCCATGAAAGACAATCAAACTTATCATTGCTCTCATTAAATTGCAAAATGAATTTTAAATTTTTTTTTTTTTTAAAGAAGATCCAAGGTCTGGGTCTGTGATTCAAAATAAGGGAAGAAAGGACTAATGTTTCATTTTAATATCTGGCCCCAGTAAACGAACAAATATTTGTGGTCTATTTACTATTTTTAATGACATCGTGCTGGGTACTGCCAACGACACAAATGAAACCTAAAGACAGTGTTTTCGCCTCGATGGACTTACAGTCGGGCCAGAGACACAGGATGTAATGACATGGTAAGTGATCAGCAGAGCAAGTTCATCTGTGATGAGTCATTACACATACTCTTCCCATCATTAAGAATCCTCTGAATGAGACAGACTGTGCCCTAAGACTGCAAATCTCCCCTCCCGCTATAGAAACAGAACCCTTGTACACACACATGGCTGGGTCAGCCAACTTGGAGCCAATGTCACAGAGCCTGTGTCCCTGACCGTCATGGAGTGACTTGTTCATCCCTGAATTGCCTTTTACTCCCAAATGCTGCATTCTGCAATCACTGCTGGAAATCAAAATCTGTTTTTGAGAACACTACACAGTGCTCATTTTTTGAATAGTCTTATTTTAAAACGTTTTATCTAAGATTAAAAAGAGTCAGCTCATGGTAATACACGCAGAAGCGTACTACGTCCTTGTATTTGCTCTACGTTTAAACTTGAGCACAGAGCTCCCTCCAGATTTTTAACTCTCAAAATGCAACAAATGAGAGAATATGGTCTTTGGTCTAGTTTTATTACTATCAATGGGTAAAAGCTTCATTTTACTAAGGAATTCTTTCTCTCTTTCTTTCTTTGTCTCTCACACTGTCTCCAACCCAAGGTTATTAATTTGGTTCACCCAAAGCCAAGTCACCTCAGATTGCTTAAAAATTAGCTTCGGCCTAAAGCAGAGGGAAAAGGGTAGCTGATCCAGCAAAATCCAAGTATAAAACATAAAGGACGCCTTCACAACAGTAATGAGCCATCTGCAATTTAGAATCATCCATGGTAACAATCTCTTGTTCCATTTGTTTATGTTTTATTCATCATTTTGGAAATACTTAGTGAAGTGACAATGATGAGATTCAAAAAATACTTTACAGCTCTTTTTTTTAAAAACAGAGATATTAATGGCTTTCAAGAGCTCAACTGTTCAAATGAAAATATTGCTGCATCCTATTATATATAGGATGGATTAAAAAAAATGTCCTACTGTATAGCACAGGGAACTATATTAAATATCCTGTGACAAACCGTAATGGAAAAGAATATGAAAAAGAATGTATATATATATATATATATATATATATGTAGAACTGAGTCACTTTGCTGTACAGCAAAAATTAACACAACACTGTAAGTCAACTATACTTCAATAAAATTTTTTTAAAAAAGAAAATATTGCTGAACTAAATGTGTCCAAACTGGTTCACATCTTTATTCTTAGATATAAATTTCCCATTTTGCACCAAAAGACTTGGGATGACAACGTGAGACATTTCATAGTTTTCATTTTTTATTATTTTAAAATTTTATAGCAAAAATTCATTTAAAATATACAAGGTTAGTCCTATAATAATGTAATAAACTGCACCATCACATCTTGGAGGAATGTGTTGTCATTTCTCAGGACTATAGTTATATATTAAGGCTCAAATGCACAGTCTCTAGTTACATATTTGGCAAAAACAAAGCTCTGACCTACAAAAGTGAAAAAAGGATAAGGCGTTCTGAGTTGTTGAACCAACTTGAGGGTGTCCACGGCTAAGAAGCCACAATAATGCTTGACCATCCCATCTGTCATTCAAATAACTGTGAAGAAACCTCTCTCTACAAAATTTAGTAAGTCTTTAAAACTAAATTTATTCACAGTGAAATGACAAACCTATTTCCGCTAGCTGATTTCATATTTATTTATTTGGTTTTAAATACTAATCTTCATTTACTTCAATTTGTGGAATATTTTCAAATAGCCCTATTTCAAATCTGGCTAACTAATATCTCCATTCTTTTCTTATTTCTTTTTAAACAAGCATACTTTGTAAATACAGTCCTTTATTTGTATATATGCCTTTCATTTTCCTAGTAAATATTTATTTAAGGACAATGATTTACTGTGCATGAACTTTGCCTTCCAACAACCTCTGGTTCCCAGGGAATGTGCAAGGGTGCGCGCACGCGCACACACACACACACACACACACACACACACACACACACAATCTCAGGATCTTAATAAATTACCTCACTTAATTTGTACCACTTAACCAGCCTATGAGATGGATAATATTCTTCTCATTTGACTGATGAAGAAACAGTTTCCAGCATCTAATATATCTTAAATCTAAATTTTCTTCCTATTATTTCATTCTGTATATTACGAATTGAGTGATCAGAAATTCTTCACTGTGTGTGTGTTTTTGTTTTTGTTTTTAAGAAATAGGTTTGGCTTTATCAATTTAGACTGAACCAGCATCTTCTGAAAGTATTCCTCGAGTGAAGCCTCAAGGTGACCTCATTTACAGTTAACAACTGGACAGGAAAAGACCACACGAATACTTTAACTCCTCCAAAAAACAGATACTTTGGCCAAGGCAGCACTGGCATCTTCGACATCATTCTTCCTGGGGAAAGCGGCTCTCAGAAAAGCCCACACAGAGAAGAGGCACTTAATGGTCTTTTCTCAGTTTTCCCAGAGCCAGCCTGCTTTCATCTGCGATTGTGCCAACCAGAAGGCCAAGCCAAGGAACAAAAGGGAGATAATTGTCAAACAGAGAAAATTCTCAAGAACTGTGCCAAGGGGGAGATTGCTCTAAACAATCACAAGGCCATTAGCAAGTCCAGGGCAGAGGAGGTGGGAGAGACAGAAAATGAAAAGGCATCGCATGCGATCGCCAAACAAAAGCTGACAAGAAATTCTGCCGCATTTGCCGAAGCTCCTGCCAAAAATATCCCCCAGGAAAAGTGCTGTGTGGCTCCAGGACACCCTTCACAGTGACGTTCACATGAAGCGGTACAATAAATATCACACATACGCGAGACAACCGTGTGACCACTCACCATAGGCAGTTTTCCCCTGATCCAGTTCTCTCCTGAGGCTGCTGTAATCTTCTTTAACGCTTCCCAATTTCTGGACGTTCCTGGAACTCAGCACCAACAGTTTGTGGAGAAGTCCCTCCAGCCCTTCCCTCTCTGATGTTAATGATCTAATCTCCTCCGTGAGCTCCTTGGCTGTACAGAAATGGTTTCCTGCAGAAAAGGAGGGAAAACAAGCGTTGCCGCATCCCTACCTACGGAAGGTGCAGCTAGCATGCACTAACCGTGTGGGGAAAGGGGGATGAACTTTGCAGCTACATCCAACTGCATTAACAGTCTTCTGTGGAGGAATCTGGAAACACACTGACTGTCCTCCTTTAAGATGAAAAAACCACCAGTCCCGTTAGCAACTTATTCTCATTATATTCTGTTTTAGGGGTTGCATGGGCTAATTCACGTCCTTCTGAGACATGATGACACAAAAATATCCCAGTGAAACCCAGGGAAGCCACATGGCATCACTCCATACAAACATCCAAATGTCAAAAGAGGTGAAATATTACAGTAGGGTGGAAAGGGACCGGGCCTTGGAGTCAAATTAGACCTAAATTCAAATCCCAAATTCAAATCCCGGTTACACAAACTGCATGACCTTGAGCAAAGAAATCAGCATATAGGATTTCAGGGCAAACTTCTTATAAAATATGATTGTGCATTACAGGTGGCTACAAGAATAAATGTGAAATTCTATAAAGCTCTGAGCATTGAATTTAGCAGGGTTGCAAGAATCAAGGTCAATATACAGAAATTAATTGTATTTCTAAATATCAGCAGCAAATAATTGGAAGATGAATTTTTTTGTAATATCATGTATAAGATAGTTTAAAACTCAAAACACTTAGGGGTAAATTTAAAGAAATATGTGCAAAACCTCTACACAGAAAACATTTTAAAACTTCTGAGAGAAACTAAAGGAGACTTAAATAATTAGAAAGATATACTGTATATACATACATTGCAAAACTGAATACTGTTAAGGTTTTCATTTTCCTCCAACTGACCTATTGATTCAATACAATTCTAATCAAAACCTCATGTGGGTCTTTTGTAGAAACTGACAAGCTTATTCTAAAATGGTAAAAGAAAATGCAAAGGCCTAGCTAAAGCAAAACAATCCTTAAAAGGTAGAACAGAGTTAGAAGACATTTGCTACTTGATTTCAAACTAACACTGAAGCTACAGTAAATGCAGACAGAATGGCACTGGTGTACAGACAGACAAACGGATCAATGGAAGAAAACAGACAGTTCAGAAGTAGACCCACCCTCACACAGTTAAGTAATTTTCAACCAAAGTGCCCAAGCAAGTCAACGAGGAAAACAAAATATTTTCAACAGATGGTACTGGAACAACTAGCTACCTATATGGGGGAAACATTAACCTTGATACATACCTCAAATCATACACAGAATTTAATTAGAGATGGATCACAGACCTAAATGTAGAAGTGAAAACTATAAAGCTTCTAGAAGAACATACAGGAGAATATCTTTCTAACTTTGGAGTCAGAAAAACTTTAGATAAGACACAGAATATACTAATTATAAGAGAAAAAAATGAATAAATGGGCTTCATCAAAATTAAAACCGTCTACTCCTCAAAAAATACCATTAAGAAAATGAACAGGCAAGCCACAGACTGGGAGAAAATATTTACAATGCATACATCTGATGAAGGACTTGAGTCCTGCAACTCAATTATTTAAAACACAAATAACCCTAGTGAAAAGTAGGCAAATGACACCACAGGCACATTACAAAGATATATAACTGGGGCCGAAAAGCGTATGAAAAATGTGGATGGTCATTAGTTGCCAGAAAAATGCACATTAAAGCCATAGAAATTCCACTACAAAACCATTCAAGTGGCTCAGATTAACTGGACTGAAACTGCCTGGTTGACAAGGACCAGGAGCTACCAGAACTCTCCCGTGTGAGGGGAGCATGAAATGTACAAGCACTTTGAGAAAGGTTCTGTCAATTTCTCATAAACTTAACATACACCTATCCTTTGATTCAACAATTCCACTGCTAGGTATTTACCCAAGAGAAATTGTTGCAGGAAGAGGGACCCCTTCCAGGGCCCGAGAGTGGGCTCTTGTCTAACACTCAGAAATGAATTGTCCGAGAAGACACACGTGCTGACAAAACAAGAGACTTTATTGGGAAGGGGTGCCTGGGCGGAGAGCAGCAGAGTAAGGGAACCCAGGAGGACTGCTCTGCCACGTGGCTGGCAGTCTTGGGCTTTATGGTGATGGGGTTAGTTTCCCGGTTGCCTCTGGTCCATCATCTTGATTGGCCCACATTTGGTCTGACTCGGGGTCCTTCCTCGTGACGCGCGCATCTCTCAGCCAAGATGGATACCAGCACAAAGGGTTCTGGGAGGTTGGCAGGACATATGGGCTGGGGTCTCCTCCCTCCTTTTGGCCCCTCCCGAATCCTCCTGGTTAGTTTTCAACGGCAGTCCCTTATCGGGAACTCCTGCTGTGAGACAACTCATGAAGCGGTTATTATCCTACCTGGCGGAGACTGGCAGTTTCCGTCAACAGTTCCCTAATAAAATGAAACATGCAATCAAAAAATACTTGACTCAAATGTTCACAGTTGCTTTACTCATTGTCACAAACTGGAAACAACCTAAATGTCCATCTAGGGGAGAAGGTAGAAACAGTGGTACATCGGAACTACCCAGCAAGAAAAAGGCACAAACTCTACATACACACAGTGACATGGAAGTATCTCAAAAAAACGACACAAAAGAATGCATACTACAGGGGCTTCCCTGGTGGCGCAGTGGTTGAGAATCCGCCTGCTGATGCAGGGGACACGGGTTCGTGCCCCGGTCCGGGAAGATCCCACATGCCGCGGAGCGGCTGGGCCCGTGAGCCATGGCCGCTGAGCCTGCGCGTCCGGAGCCTGTGCTCCGCAACGGGGGAGGCCACAACAGTGAGAGGCCCGCGTATCGGGAAAAAAAAAAAAAAAAAAAAAAAAAAGAATGCATACTACAGGATTCCGTTGATATTAACTTCTAGAACAGGCAAAACTAATCCACGGTAGAAGACGTCAGAACAGAGGCCATCTGGGGAAGGGGGGATGATGACTGGGAAAAGGCACAAGGGTGATGTTTCTGGGGTGATGAAAATATCTTGAAAGGGATGCTGATAACACAGGTGTCAAAACTCATAGAACTGTACACTTAACATCTGTGCATTCCACTGAATGTAAATCATACCTCAATAAAAAAGGAAAAATATATTAGGGAATATTTAAGTATGAAAATTATACCATAATTAATAAACATATCACGTTAATAAGCACTCCATAAACAATAGTTACTGTTATTAGAGGGCTCCATTATATTTCCTAAGAGTTTATTATAACCATAATCATGATAACAGCTACTAACTTTCTCTCCTTCAAATCTGCACCACAACCCATCTATTCTAAGATGCACTTTTTTTTTTTTTTTTACATTTTAACATCCCTGAAACAGGGATGTGTCTTACAATTACTATTATCTAGGAGGTAGTCTGGATGAAGTTGCTCTTACGTGATTGTCACTCTTGGTGGCCTGACTGAGCACCTGTATCCCCCTGCTGTTTCAATGTACAAACCATTTAAGGACCCTTTGAGTCCTGTTCCCTGAAAACCTTCTGTTGAGATGGATTTGTAAGATTAGGAAAGCACCAGCATTTAAAACGTGAAGAATGGTGTTAGCAGCTTGGCAGAAAATGCTACAGAAAACAGTAGTTCATTCTTGGAGAAAAAGAAAAAAAGTTGCATCACCAGTCACCTCACTGATGCAGAGGATGATACTGTGTGGAGAAACAGGAGCCTTGACCTGAGTCGAACTGTGTTTTAGGACAGACTAAGTATGAAACATTTTAGGGAAACCTTAATCCATTCATTTTCTTTTTTAAAAGAGTGATATGTGATTTTTCCAAAGCTTAACTACATCTAAAAGAGCTATTTCAATAAGTATAAAATAAAAACTCTAAGCCACAGAAAGCGCTATGTCATTGTTTAATTGACAGCAATCTTTCCTTCTTAGTAGTATATAAAATAATGGCTCATTTTATGGTCACTAAAATACACGTTATCTCTGCTTTACAGGGGAGAAAACTGAAATCTAGAGAATCACATATCTTGCTGAAGCTTCCATAGCAATAAAATGCAGGGCAACTTTCCAACTCAAACATAGCTCAAAAATCCCTCCTCTTAAGTATTAAACTGTGCTGTTTATTTCTTTATTCTTATTATTTAATAGGCAGATTTCAATATGATATCAATGTGGGAAAGGTTACACAATTTTTTCCCACTTTAAGGGAATTCTGCACACCCAGCCCATGCCATTTCTCTTACTGAAATCCATAGTTTCCGATTCCATGATTGCATAAATATCTTTTGAGACTATATTGTCTATCACTATGTGGGCACATACGGAGAGGGACAAGGCACTGGCCCTGCTCTCCAGGAAGTTATATTGAATAAAGGGGATAAGATGTACAGTAAAAAAAAAAAAAAAAAAAGAAAAGGCAAATATGCTCTAGGAGGGCTCAGAGAAGAGTGATCATTCCAGAAGGGGAGACAGAGGCAGGTTCACCAGCAAAGAACAGAAGGTTCCCAAAAGGCGAAATGGGAACCTTGTTAAGCAAAGGGCATTGTCTTGCGGGGGGGCGGGGGGGGCGCTAGCAGAAGAGAGGCACGTGACCAAAGACTGGCCAAGACATTGACAGAGGGCCCCAAATGCCAAGCCGATGGATTTGGACCCATTTAGGAGAAACAAAGTCCTGATAAGGAGAGCAGACTGGATGCCACAAGCTTTGAGCTGTAAATGGACACACAACGAAAACGTTTCTGGATCCGTGATTTCTACGTGAACGATGACCGGTGAGGGCCGTTGCGAGTGGAGCCCCCTATGAAGGGCCACAGAGAAGCCAAGGGACCTGCCACGCTGTGGGGAGACTGCGGGAGGAGCCCGCAGCCCCAGAAGTGTGATGGCCTCTGGGCAGAACAGCATGAGCACCCGCGGTGCCTTCAAGCTCCCTTCTCAGCCTGGCTGAGGGAGCTCCCACCTTTCTGCCGGGCCATATTTTCAAGCCAGAGAGTTAGCAAAATGGCGGGGTGAACACCAACAGCGCCCCAGAGACACCAGGCAGAAGGTGCCAAGTGTGCAACTTCCTCCTGAGAACAATTCAGAGAGAAAAGACCTCCCAAAACAAACAGGAAGACACTACAGAGATGGAGTGAGTGCCAGCATGGAAGGTTTCCTGGAAATACATCCTCAGGCCCTCCTGCAACTCATCACCGGCTCTAGCGGCCAGGGCCTTAATAAAACATGAGAGAGATCACTAATTAGGATCCTTGATCCGAAGGGGTGTGGCTTGGGGAAATGCAGCGTGATGTGGACGTTTTACATACACAGAATGAGCGTGATTCTCAAAGAGACAGTTAATATCAAAACCCATGCCATGATAAAACGCTACACCGTCCCCGGTTAATATTTCGTAAGCATTTTGGCCTCAGATCCGAGCCCATGAGGCGAATCTTGGTGGATGCAGCCCTCCCCGATTGCTGAAACTGACCAGAGCTCCGTGACCAAAACTGAGAAAAAGAAATGCCGATCCCTGAAGGAAGTGCCATCAGTGACCCGGGGACCCCAATCTCCATCACCCCGATGGGCCTTCCCTAAAGCCAAGGGGGAATCTGTGTACGGATGCATATCCGCCTTCGCATCGAGCTGTGCATATGCCTGCCTGCTCTGCAGCAAGCGAACCGCGCTTGGGCCCTCATGTAGGTTTTGTAAAGCACCTGTCAAAATATTTTACTCTACAAGTAACACAATTAAAACCCTCTGGGTGCAAGCCAAAGCTGAAACTGATTTTACTCAACCTGTTGTTTCTAACTACATCCTCAGTGTCTCTGAATTTAAATAGCTACCCTCCTCTACTCCATGGTATCTGGGGGTTATTTTCTGAAGTCATTATTTGAGTCTCATTTTATAGATTACAGGGCTCTTGTTGTGTGAATTCTCATTTAGTCTTCCCAACAATCCAGGAAGGAGGTCTTGTCATGACTGTCCTTGGTTTCCAGTGGAAGAAACTGAGACCCAGAGAGTGACCTTCGTAAGGTCACAATGCTTTGGAGTTCTAAGATCACGCATAAGATTACTGAACTTGATCTTGGTTCTTCCAACCTCATGATAGGTGCTGATTCCATCAAATACAGCTCAGTAAGGGACTTGGTCAAAACATGGCCACAGATCATCCATAAAGGGAGGGGGCACCAAGATGGCTGAGGTTAAATCCTGTGCTCAGATGGGCTGCTTCACCCGGTCAGTCCGCAGGCCTCACTATTCCCTTCACCGGGGAACGTGCACACGCACGGTACTCGCTGGGCCACAGACATTTCCATGTGTGACGATCCTCCTAAAGTTATCCTCTTCTACCTACCCAAATTTGAGCTATACTTCTTTTCTAGGGAAAAAGAAAGCAAGCCAGGGTTGAACATAACCAAACCCCAAAATAATAGAGCGCTGCATCTCTTCTCTGGCACGACACCAGATCTTTCGAGGAATTCCAAGCTCAAGTGCACACCCGCTGGCTGGGCAAGACCACACCCTCTGCCTTCCAAGCCTCATGCTCAGCGATGTCAAGGCCACAAACAATCACCAACCAACTGCTCCCCAACTCCCCCCTGCGTGGAAGCTCCTTTGGCTGGAATTTGCCACTTTCCACTCGTTTTGTTTCTTTCTTCCAGTTACCATGATTTCCTGAGATACCGAAAAGCATTTTGTGTGAGCAGAGCCCCGTGACTGGTTTTGCACATCAAACATTTTAGAAATGGTCACATTTGACAGAGAAGACAAGGGGAAGAGAACGCTGGAACACGGGATTTTGCATAAAACACAGACTGCTTCAAACAGCTTGAGAAAGTGCGGCGCCTGGCGAGAGACAAAATATACAAACAGACGATGGCCAGATCATAAACAGAACAGAAGCCCAGCCCGCAGCAGCCTGCCTGGGAAACGCACCCCTGTGTACAGTGACCAGCCTAGGAGGCCAGCTTGTAGGAAGTCAGATGCCATCTCTAGTCACAATCCAGGAAGCTGAACAGTAACTTCTGTAACAATTCGCCCCAAATGGCCAGGACTTGATTAATAACAGCTTCCCTAATTTTTGTCCCTGCTTCCAGCTTAGGACCAACCAGAGTAAGTCAAATACGCTCCCCTAACCAATCACATTGGATGCTCTAGTTAACCCACCCCCAGCTTCTCCAGGCCAACAGCCTCCAATCACACGTGGAACCTTCCTTTGCTCCACCACGAAGCTTTCCCTCTCCTCTGCCCGCCTTAGAGTCTCTGCTGAAACACAAGTGATGGCGGTTGCCTGCCTTGCTATGGTAAGCTCTGAACAATACCCTTTCCTTCTCACTTGGTGGGTCTTTATTTCCACCCTGGATAAACATCATCTTTGAAAAATCTTTACCGAGCCTATCAGCTCCCCCAGCCGTTGATCTAAACCATGAACTTTTTTAGAGAGAAGGAAACATTTTGCACTTATCTAGAAAATCTAGTACTATTTCTAAGAATGTTCCTATTTCCCTCCAAATCATAAACGAAGAAAGAAGAATTCAGGTAATTCCCTAGTGGTCCAGTGGTTAGGACTCCATGCTTCCATTACAGGGGGCACGGGTTCCATCCCTGGTCGGGGAACTAAGATCCTGCAAGCTGCAGGGTGCAGCCAAAAAAAAAAAAAAAGGGAGAAAGAAGATTTCAGGCTGCCGTTTAGACACATTTGTCTCTAACGCATTTTAAGTGCAGATAATTTTTATCCTCTAAAAAGGAAAAGTCAAATCAGATAGAACCATCTTTAAAAAACAAATGGCTTGGAGTACCAGAGATATCTTGATATGCTATTTAAGAATAAATGATTATTTGAACTGTTTGTTCCTTGCAAACAGACAATCGGAGGCAGATGAGAAAGAAAATACACCACAAACTGCGGGGAGATCCAAATGAGGTATGGAAACAACAGATTCTGGGAATCAGAAATCAACAAATGAGGGTTCCGTTTTTTTGAACAATTACTCTCATCGTCTGTCTCCTGAGTGCCAGACATTAGGCAGAGCCCAGGAAATAAAACAGCAAGGTCACTCAACACGTGGACCACATCAATAAGGGGGGCTGCTTCAAGCAGGGAAAGGATGGAGCCGGAAACTCACGCAGGATGTCAGTGTGAGCAAGCTTCAGAGCCCGGGCATCAGAGAGCTGGGCCCTGATCCTGGGGACGGGGAAACGGTCAGAGCACAGCCGGCCCCATGCAAGATGACTGTGGGACACTAGTCAGGTTACAGAGCGTGACGGAAGCAGAGCCCAGTTACAGGACCCGGAGCCCAAGACGGAAGGCCAGGGACAGCCGGGAAGGATGCCTGTCGCGGAGACACGGACGTGGGCTCCCGCCACTGAAACATCTTCTGTTTCTGGGAACAGGAGGACGGTAAGGAAGCCACGGCTGTGAAAGGAAGGCACGGCAGGCAGAGAGGGAACGGAGCTAAGCTCAAGGCAGGAGTGCTCATCACCAGAGGTCAAAGGCTGGGCAAGGCCCTGCGCGGTTCTAGAAAAGGAGATAGGCCCCTACTTCTGCCACTGACATCCTGACCACAGAGCCTGAGGCAGGCACACCCATCACACCCTCGGGGCACCGAGACCATCCCCTCGCTCTCCCCGCAGCAGCCTCTGCCCAGCCGAGGGAGAGGCCAACGCAGTCGAGTTTCACGTGAAGCGGGCAGTTTGGGCAGCACAGACTCACGGAGCCCTGGCCTGGGCGGGTTCCCTTTGGTGGAGCACCCTCCTGAGATCTTTGCTCTCACGTGCTGTCCGGGCTGCCAGTCGGCAAGGTGGGCCTGAGGCCGCCTCTTGCGGAGGGAGGCCTCTCAAGCTCCCCCCAGAAAAGCCTCAGTGAGGCCCGGGGGCAACGGGGCCTGAAGTGGGCAGTCAGACCAGACCTGCTCCGGGCCTCAGGGAGATGCACTGAGCCCAGGAGCTTGGCTCAGCTTCCTGGGCGGGATCCAGCCATGACTTTGACCAGTCCTCCAGGGCTAAGGTTAATTTCCTGGCCTGGGGAGGGGACCAGCAGGGCTCTGGGCTTCTGAACTCAGTGCTGAAAACCAAAGGGACAAAGGAAGGCTCGCCATCAATGAGCGGCCCCGCCTAGTTCAGCAGGAGACCGGGCAGGCGCTTGGGGCCCAAGCCACTTTGTGAGAAGGGATGTAGATGCCGCCACAAGCCCTTTCGCTGCAGGTACATGAGCCAGTCACCTCCTGCCGAAACCTCCTCCCACCTGGACGCTAGTTAAGCATCTACTGCCTCTGCACGGAGCTCACACACATTTATCATCCAGGTGTCAGTGTAGTGGTGCGCCATATTAGTCTAATTCACCACCTCATTTAATTCTTACAGCACGCTAAGGTAAGAGTGTGACTGTTATCCTCCTTTTATAGATGAAGAAGCAAGATTTTAAAAGATGAAATAATTTGCCCAAGGTCACCCAGCCAAGTGCTGATTAAGCTGGGCTTGAACACAGACCTCTCAGATTCCAAAGCCAAAGCTTCTATCTGCTACGCAGTGTGGCCTTTGCTCTCAAGAACCAAGAGATCTGTCAGCCCCGGTCAGCTCCCCATTCTAAGCCACTATGCACAGACATGGGGGGATGACCTTCTCTAGGATGGACAAGGACAACAGTACCTACCTGTCCACAGTGACGAAAGACGGGTGTGTGCTTTCAACCAAGCTATTCTCTGCCAAACACCACACGAGTTAAGGCAGAAACAGAGAAGGGAAAGAAGAGAGATGAATCAGATACAGTCTAGTCAAGAGTTGTGTAGGTGAATGAAGACCAGGGAGAAATCTAGGTTCCTTGGAGTTTTTGAAAAGCCACAGGAGCGGCGGCGAAGAAGTGGACTGAGAGTTCCATGGAGAATCCACCGTATGTCGTGAAATGAAATCTAGAGGATTGTTGCGTTTGATGTATTACCGTTGTCTGTGTTCTTATCTCACATGACCTACACTTAAAAAGAAATGATGAGCCTTCTAGGTTTTCTTAATGTGTATTATACCACATTCAACTGGCTATATTAATTCCACCATAGCTCTTTTAAGCATCTGTATAAGATTTCATACACTAGCCTTCTTTTCTCCCTTTTTCACCGATAGCATCTTAGTTAAGTCAGTGACTTCCAGCCCCAGACATTCCCACCTCTATCCCACCCTGTACCCCACTGCAGACCGGGCTTCCTAAAGTCTGGCTTTGATCATGTCCTTGCCTTGCTTGAAAATAAATGATCGCTGCTCCTAGATACGTATACCCTTAGCCTGCTGTACAGAGCCCTGGACAGCCAGGTCCTAACCAATGATGACTAGTTTATTCCTACCACAGTACTGACCCTACACCGGCGTCAATCTCAACTTCTCTTCCCCCTCAAAACACAGCCATGTTTTTCCACCACATCCAGTCCAGGCATATCTCGCTCCACTCTACTGCATAATTATTATAAAGGAAGGGCTCTTGTCCTGTCCACTGCTGCACCCTCAGTACCTAGAGCCAGGCCTGGCACTCAGGTGCTTGATACCATTACCTGTGGCTGAAAACCTGTCCACATCTTCAGTTCACAGGCTCCTACGGGCTCTTAAGTCACTGTGGCACACTGTAAAACGTGGCACACCCCAAACTC
The DNA here is from genome assembly GCF_002837175.3 of Physeter macrocephalus. Classification (NCBI taxonomy): domain Eukaryota; kingdom Metazoa; phylum Chordata; class Mammalia; order Artiodactyla; family Physeteridae; genus Physeter; species Physeter macrocephalus. The sequence continues at coordinate 3,093,659 of NC_041233.1, read as the reverse complement.
TCTGCACCCCTCCCACTGACAGATGTCCCCTGTGTCTCTTTCTCTTGAACCAGGGCCCCAGGACTGCTCCAGCAATAAAATAAAATGGCAGCTGTGGTGGTTTTAAAATGTGCCCATCAGATTCTTTAATGCTCCTCCCTTGGGGTGCCATCTGTCTCCCCTCCCCTTGAGTGTGGGCTGGACTCAGCAATTCCCTTCTAGTCACTAAAGCAGAGATGACTGCGCGAGTGTGGAAACTAAGGTCCAACAGGCACTGTGTCTTCTGTCCTGTTTGCTTTCACTCTCAGATCACTTGCTCTGGGGGAAATCAGTGACCGTGTCACGAGCACCCTACGGCGTGGCCCACGGGGCAACGAACCAAGACCATCTGCCGGCAGCCAAGTGAATGAGCTTGGAAGCAGATCTTACGGGCCCCATCAAGCTTTCAGATAACTTCAGCCCCGCCCCGTATCTGGACAGCAACCTCGTGAGAGATCCTGAGCTAGGATCACCCAGCTAAACTGCTTCTGGATTCCTAACCCTCAGAAACCGTGGGATATAATAAATGGTTGTTGTTCAAGCTACAAAGTTTTGGGGTAATTTATCACCTATTAATAGAGACGCATGCCAGTTTTTGAGTCCAGGTCTTAAGAAATAAGAAACTTCCATGTCTTATCTCTTGGGACACTCACTGTTAGAACCCGGCGGCCAGGTTGTGATGAAGTCAAGCTGGCGATAGTGAGGTCACCAACAGACGTGGTAGAACCAACGTGGAAGAACCAACAGACAGACAGACAGACCAACCTGCTAGTCACAGGAGTCCTGGAAGGGGACTCTCCAGCCCCAGCTGCCCCGCCCTAGCTGACCCTCCCACCCCCCTGCCCAAAGAGCAGGTTCATGAGCAAAATAAGTGATTGGTGATGTTTTAAGCCACTAAGTCTTGAAGTAGTTCATTATGCAGCAATCACTAACGAGGACAGATGTTGGCATCTGAAAGTAGAATGCTGCTGCTACAAACCCTACAACCTGGGGCGCTGACTTTGGGACCAGGTGGCAGGCCTCAGTGAAGGCTGAAAGGAAAGTAAGAAAAGTATTATTGGAAGCCAGAGGAAAAGGGACCCCTATAATATAGTGACAGAAAGTCTGGTAACATTATCAGCGAGGCAATATAGAAAACAATTCCTAGTGAAGTTAACCATACAGCCAAAGAGATTTCCAGGCAGGATACAGAAGTGCCCACTGGTTTCTGGTCGCTGCCTGTGATCAAGTGCAAGAAAAGAGAGATGAGTTAAAGCACGTACATTTAAATACAAAGGAGCCAGGACTTTATATTTAAAGTAAAAATAAAGTTTTAAAATAAAACTGTTTCTTATTCCCCGTCTCTGCAGACAGCAGAGGATTCTCAAATGAAGAAAAGACCTCAGTCCATAGATCAAATCCAGGATGGGAGATCTAGAAACTTTCAGACAGACGAAAGGCCCTCTAAGAACCCAAGGGTATCCCGTAAGATCCTTTCCATTCAATAGGGCTTCTGAGAATCTCAAGCAGCATTGTCCCAGCATCTACATAGAGAACCCAAAATAGGCCTCACTTGGAGAGGTTTGTGGTTGTGGCTTTTGTCTAGTGGAGTGAGGGTCTGCCATTCTGAAGGTACCAAAACAGGCCCATCAGCACCCTAAGGGAAGTACCTTTTCCCTCCTCGGGCCTTCCCTGCTGTGGAGCATAGCTCAAAAGGAAACAGAAATCGCATTATGTGCAGAAGTTAATGATGACCAGCCTGCCACTAGCCCAACCCACGGGGCAGCCCGTTGACTGAAAGTCCTGTCCCCCAAGGGGCTCACTACCAAACATAAAGCAGACAGCTAGCGGGAAGCAGCCGTATAGCACAGGGAGATCAGCTCGGTGCTGTGTGACCTCCTAGAGGGGTGGGAGGGAGGGAGACGCAAGAGGGAGGAGATATGAGGATATATGTTTATGTATAACTGATTCACTTTGTTATAAAGCAGAAACTAACACACCATTGTAAAGCAACTGTACTCCAATAAAGATGTTTAAAAAAAGAAAGAGTGACCAGGAAATAGGGGGGTCAGGAGGTCAGTTCCCACCCCAGTTAACTCCCTCATCCGATTAGGCCTCACCAATTTCCCAGATGATCTAAGAACTACGCAGAAAACCCAGGCCCCGTATGCCAGATACCATGTTAAGAATTCTCCCTGGGATCCTAACAGGAAATTATTCACATTTGAGAGCGGGTTCCCCTTCCGCTTGAACGATGCATCTCCTCCCTTGGGCTTAATACAGACACATCCACCTGTATTCCCGGGAAAGACACATTGATTATGAAAGGCAAAAACCCTAACCCAGAAGCAAGGCTGTGTTCAGTCTTCTTTTTTCCCTCTTAGCAAGCGGGGCTGTAATTCCAACTACATGGCACGTGAAGCTGTTAAGAGCCAAGTCCCGCATTCACGTGCGCGTGTTCTGCAGGTTGTAAATAACACGCGTGACTGCGCCGGGCACCAAACTGCTCGTTAGCTGCCAACATTAGTTGTTTAATGATCTGAAAAGCAGAAGCTGCCGATTATTGTATTCCTTCTTAAAATGCCATTTAAAACCCATACATGTAATTATTATACCTTTTCATTAAATTTTTATGATTCTTCCGAAACTGATGAGCTATGGATTCATTCAACCTATACAACTCTGAATCCTTGGAGGCTGTCATTACATAACTGGGCTAAGAATCCATCTATCACACCTGGACTCTAGCCTCCAATCTATCACCACTTAGCTGATGGAGTGAACTTCACCAGAGGACACACCCCAGGGCCTCAATCTCCCCCTCTGTTCCTCAGCATTGCAGGATCTCTCCCTCCTACTTGATAGAGCTGATGTGAAAATAAAAGAAAATAACAAATGCAGAGGAATGTTCAAAAACACTGTTCAGGTGATGGAGTAAGATCCTATTTTCAGGGGCTTGTGTCTTCAGCCTACCGATTAATGGGAAAAGATATCCCTTAGTAACTACCGGCTTAAGGAAGGAGAATAATCCACTGAGTACCCTCCAAAAATCTATAGTCTATGACTAGATTGTTACTCTGAGTACCTCAGTTTATCTCCTGTTATCACTCCTTCCACACAGGAAGGGGCTGATCACACCTGCTAACCCTCATTGAGCTTCTCCAGATACACATAAAGCTGTAGAAACATCGGCTAGAATTGTCTGGCATCCAGAGTATCTAGTCGCTAAACTCTTAAAGAAACAGGAACTGCAAGTCCAGACTACGGCACCTACACGAATAACTATTTTATACGATGCGTGCATGTGTATTTTTAAGAGCCTTATCCACCCCTTAGAGGGAAAAGCACGCTGCTCATCTATCCCATGGGTTGTAGTGAAACTCCCCAGAAAGGCTTTGAGCTGTTGAGTACGACATCAGTTACAGGTAGAAAGTTAATCCAAGACAAGATACAGATGCCGTGGTTGTCATCACTCACTCCAACTGCCTCCGTGGTCCCGCTGTCCCCAGGTACCTGAGATGGCAAGCACTTTGGCTTCAAGCAACGCCGGCAGTTGGGTTTCAATGTCGTTAACTTCCTTCCTCAGGGCACTGCAGAGTCTTTCGCTCATACACACCTAGAGGGAGAGAGACAGCCATGAGTCATCACGTATTTACGTAAAAGTCAGAGGGCAACAGAGCGCCAGACAGATTCCTGGGTTTATAAGTAATAAAGGGGGTGATAAAGAGTAACTGGGGACCTCCCTGGTGGCACAGTGGTTAAGAATCCGCCTGCCAATGCAGGGGACACGGGTTCGAGCCCTGGTCCGGGAAGATCCCACATGCCATGGAGCGACGAAGCCCATGCGCCACAACTACTGAGCCCGTGTGCCACGACTACTGAAGCCCATGTGCCTAGAGCCCATGCTCCACACAAGGGAAGCCACCGCAATGAGAAGCCCGCACACCGCAACGAGGAGCAGCCCCTGCTCGCCACAACTAGAGAAAGCCCGCGCACAGCAAAAAAGACCCAACGCGGCCATAAATAAATAAATTTATTTTTTTTAAAAAAAGAGCAACTGCAGGAGAGTTCTTAAAAAGCAAGCAATGCATAAAGGAAGGAAGGAAGGATGGAAGAAGGGAAGGGAGGGAGGAAGGGCTAAATAAAGCAGGCACTGGCATATTCCCAGCATAGATCCTACAGCTCTCACACACCTGAACACAAAAGTGAGATGCACTCACACAACAGAGCACAGCCACAAGCTAAAATAACACAAGCCGTCTGGCTGCTCCCTCCCAGGGCCTCTGCATTCTTACGTCTTCCTTCTGAGTGGCTCAGCTTGTCCCTGGTGACTCAGTTCACTCACAGCCCTCAAGGCTCTGCCCTGGGCCTTGCCGGTTACCCACAAAAAAACAACCACCCCTCGGCCCTCCTTCCCCTTCCACCTGTCCCCTGCTGGATGTTTATCCATAGACACACTGTCTTTCTCCCCTTGTTTTCTTATTGCCTTTCTGGGTAGGATACGTGCTATGGGAGCAGGGGTTTTGTTCTGTGTCTAGCACGTAGTAGGCAGGAAATAATGGTACACAGATGTTACAGTCAAGGGCAGAGCATTCCTAGTTGACATTGTCTAATAATACTCGAGGGCAGATACTTGCTGGGATGTCAGATTTGAAAAAAGAGACAAGTAGATCTCAAGGGGGTTTGCAGGTTTTATCATGTCACTTCCTACATATTTCTTGTTTTTTTAAAAAAAAAAAACAGCAAAAATCTTAAATCTCAGTTTCTTTTTCCAGATGTCTCAGGTCATTTTGTATTTGTTCGAAGCTAAACTATCACAATTTTTTTCTTTTATTTAAAGCAGAAACCTCATATTCAATTGCTATCTACTCAGGTTAATGAGCTACCAAAAAAACCCTCCAGTGCAACAAAAGCACAGAGCACACTTGAATAACAATGAACACATATGTGGAGACATTCTGGGGGGAGCCCACAAAGGATGTTACCTAGAAGCATCCCTCTCTTCTTGCTGACAACCTAAAATTCCATTCCGACGCTAAAATTAACCCAGTTGGGTTCACAGAGCCCAGAGAAAATGTAAAAATGTAATCTCCCCAGAAGTTTCCAGATCTTGCCAGATACCATCAACTTGAAATGCTTTGTGTACCTCAGACTGAAATGGAGATTGTTTCTAGAATCAACGCAGACCTCACCCATCCTGCCTAAAATGTTACACCATTTCCCCCATGGCCTTCAACATGTTCTTTTCCATTAAGTGGCTGTAATTTCCCACATCTCTTTATAAAACTTACTTTCTGTGTGAAGGAGACCACGTGGAGGCCTCTACCCCAAAGCTCGTACCAGGAGAGCTGAGCAACCATCATCCAAAGTCATTCATCCGGAGACACCCTCTCAACAGTTCTGAGGTTTGTCAGGGTGTCAGGAGCGGGAGTTTAAGGAAGGTGCTCCGGACACCCGCCCCGGCACTAAGCCTCACGAGCTCAAGGCTAAGGACGGGCACGACCCCTCCCATTGGTCGAAGCCTGTCACCAGAAGTCCCAGGACATTTCTGTCAACTCCGTAACACCAGCCACAATTGTTGTGCCTCATCCAAGTACATCCAGTATTTCTGGTTTTAGCTCACCGTCTCTCTTAATCATAATTGGGTCCGTTTCTCTTTTGTTGAGCAAGCTGTCACTATTAATATGAAACCACCTCTAAATCTTCTTATTAAATTGCAATGTACATTCTTTCAGGCACTGCTAGATGTAATCTAATATCTACCAACCTCCGGATACCCCATTTATTTCCAATGCTTTCTTCCATCTCATTTATCCCCTAATTACCTTTGGTTTGGGGAACCCGTAAGAGTTGAAAAAATGTAATGAGTGGAAGGCAGGTGCCAGCTCTCTTTGAGGAAGGATTTGGAAGAATATCAGATTACTGTGTCTAATTCACAGAAGAAAGAAAACTGGGCCAAACTGCGACTTTTACCTCAAGGTCACCAGTCCAGAGGGGAGAGAAAGTTGTCGCGTGTGACTGGGTAGTTTTGTTCTAATTCTCTGTAGACTAACATACGCCCCCCCCCATACACACACACACACACACACACACACATTCATGTATGTGCACGTGTACACACCCACCTATATACACACACGCACGTGTGCACGCGTGCCCCAGAAAATCTGCATCTCCTTTTTAATTCCAAATTAAATCGGACCCTGAGGAACTCATTATCAAACGGAGCTTTTACGTTTACACTTTAAAATCTTAGGCATGAATTCCTTAATTTCATGGAAAAGCAGGGAATTGTTAAGTTTTTGTAAATGTATTAGAGAAAGGATGCAAATGCAAACAAAACAAACCACTTTTGGCATTTGAGCAAAGCACAGTAGCTGGAGATGATCAACAGATCCCAAGGTCGTGTGCATATGTGTACGTGTGTGTGTACACAACATAAAGTGTCATAGAAAGCACACACAGATAAACACCATCTGTGTTACATATTATGCACACCTGCATCCTCACTGCTGGGATACAGACTCATTTGTGTTACACACACAGTAGGGTCTGATGCTTAATAAACCCAAACCCAAGAGTCCTTCCACATATTAATACTACACAGAAATTAGGACACACCTGATAAATGGCACAATTTACAGCAGGAAATTCAGGAGGATACCTCCACCACCTCCCCCATCCAGGAAGCTTTGGTCTCGCCTCACCTCCCCACTGGCTCCACCTGGAGGTCACAGTGGCAGATAGGGCACGAATGCCAGTGGGCGACATCACCGTCACTTATAAGGCAGAAATTCAGGTCTGCTCTCCAGCATCCCCTCCTGCCTCGTGTAATAAAACTGGTGGGGCTTCCCTGGTGGCGCGGTGGTTAAGAATCCGCCTGCCAATGCAGGGGAC
>NC_041233.1:3084928-3086635 GCF_002837175.3 Physeter macrocephalus | reverse complement strand
GTGGGGCTTCCCTGGTGGCGCGGTGGTTAAGAATCCGCCTGCCAACGCAGGGGACACGGGTTCGAGCCCTGGTCCGGGAAGATCCCACACGCCGCAGAGGGACTAAGCCCGTGCGCCACAACTACTGAGCCTGCGCTCTAGAGCCCGCGAGCCACAACTACTGAAGCCCACGCACACTGAGCCCTTGCTCCGCAACAAGAGAAGCCACCGCCGCAACGAGACGCCCGCACACCACAACGAAGAGTAGCCCCCGCTCGCTGCAACTAGAGAAAGCCCGCACGCAGCAACAAAGACCCAACAGAGCCAAAAATTAAAAAAAGAAAAAGTTTAAACAAAACTGGTGAACCAAGCCAGTCGTCATTGACCTGCAGCTGGGCAGGGGGCGAGGTCTCAGCCGCGCTCAGCCTGGGAGCCTGAGATAAAGCCCTTTCCCGAGTTCTGCCTGCGGTTTCAGCTCCCCGCACGGCCTTGAGTCTCGTCCTGCCCTTCCTCTCTGGGTAAGCACCCCTGGGCGGTTCTCTGGCTCTCCAGGAAGGCAGGGCGGGCTTCAAGCATCCCGCAGTTCCAGGGCCCAACGCCGTCTAACTAACCGGCAAGACAGTCCTCACAGGAAGCTCTCCTTCCATGCGGGGCAGAACTGCCCATCAAACTGCTGCTGTGTGATTTTCAGCAAAATCATTTAATGTTTTTTTCAGAAACGAATTAGACACAAACACTGGGAAAAGGACCAGAGCCACTGTGGACATTTTTGCCAACAACACATCCCCCATCTCGGCTCAGCTAGGGTTTCCAAGATCCCAGCAGCTCTTCCTGCTCTCTTCCCCGGGGAACCGAGAACAAGAAAAGCTTCCTTCCAGGCCAGGAGACTCTTGTCTGCTTTGCTCTCTGCTCAGAAACCTGTTCTTTTCACATTTCAACTATCTTATAACCACCCTGGTTCCCAAACCTAACACAAATCATTAATGATTAAGACCTAGCTCTCAGCCTCACGTCGACTAATAAGTCACAGGGTAATTGATCCTACTTCGCAGTTTGGCAATAAGTCGGTGGGGTATAAGTATCTCTGCAAGGAAGGGTTTTGTTTTGCAAACTGTGGTTATCCTAACTAACCAGACACAGACTATTTAAGTGCATTGACTACGTGCTCCCAGGGAATAACGACGGAGGCCTCTATCACTACACAAACCAAGGTCTGAAATGAAGTATAGATAGCAGATAAAATAGGGAAAATGATTTTGAAGCCGATTTAACTTTGAAAAACAAAAGATAATCATCTACTATACCACTTCCCGTCTGTGAAAAACCTGAACCCTGCCCTTCCCGAAGGAAATGTAATTAACTTCTCAGTTCACTCCCATCCTGGAAGCCTTTCAAACAAAGGCATTCGACTGCACAGCAGCAATCATTTTCCCTTCGCCAACACTGCAGCTCCTTCTGAAGCAAAGGCCAAACCAGTCAGTCCCTAGGGACCACAATCAGGCCCTCCACCATGGGAGCAGCCCTCAGCCCTGGCTCTTTTGGCTGGCTCATCGCTTGGCCTGTAGAATGGCTTTGCCAAGTCTGTATTTTGTCCAGAGCCCAGGTGTTCTGTGACATGAAATTAAGTCAAAAGAAAACTTCAGAGACTTCTTTAGAAAATGGGCATAGGGCTTCCCTGGTGGGGCAGTGGTTGAGAGTCCGCCTGCCGATGCAGGGGACGCGGGTTCG
>NC_041233.1:3073530-3084811 GCF_002837175.3 Physeter macrocephalus | reverse complement strand
TGGCCGCTGAGCCTGCGCGTCCGGAGCCTGTGCTCCGCAACGGGAGGGGCCACAACAGTGAGAGGCCCGCGTACTGAAAAAAAAAAAAAAAGAAGGTGGGCATAGAAAGGTACTTACCTTAGCAGTGATCTCTTTAAGTGACAAGTTGAGGGATTTTATCCTTTCCTGGAGGCTAGAAAAATTAGAAAGAGGACATTGGTCTTCTTGGTAACAGTTCAGTCTCACCACATGTAGGAACACTGTGAAACAGTGAACCTTGCATCAGACTAATGGCTGAAGAAGAACAGTAGCAAAGACAATGCCAAATTGGTTCCATTTGACTATAATTAATATGTTACTAAGAAGCAGATTTTTCCCTCCCTAATTATGCTCTACTTAGGCTGGTATTAAAATCTGTTATCGTTTCTATAGTGCACTTCTACTGACAGAATGAACAACCCAGATGTGCTCCTGGCAGCAAAGGATTACATTACATTCCTGCAACTACCTTCCAAGAAGGATGGTCTACACAGGGTACTGTTTCACAGGCAGGTAATCCAGTATTATCTATTTGGGTTTACTGTGCAATTCAACCAATATGTTCTGAGCTTTTCCCTGCTTCTTTTTTCTCCTTAGCACTATGCATCTTAACATATTTATTTACTCATGTAATTTCTCTCTTCCCCCTTTGGAATAAAAGCTCCACAATTGCAGCAACTGCCCACATCCTCTTGTGTCCGCTCCTGTATCCTCAGTGCTTAAAATAATTCCTGGAGCTTATAGATGGGCCCTCAGTCAATATCTGCAGAATGAACGAATGAATGTATGAATGAATGAAACGAACACTCAGACTTTATTCCCAACGTTGTTTTCTAAAGGAGAAGAAGTATACGCAATCATCTATGATATAAGCTAGATGGAAAAGTTACGATAAGGGGAAGAGAAACCCAATACTAGAATCAAACTGCTACATTAGAACCGTCCCAGGTGGCATACTGTCCCCAGGTGAGCAATGGGGCAATAACTTGTGTAGCGATTTAGAAAACTAGGGGATTGATGGGAAAGCTCCCTGGAAGAGGTGGAAAGTGAACTGGGCTGCAAAGGTAAAGGAGGGAGAGTGAAATTTCACGAAGGTGAATCCAACTGGCCAGTGGTTCACAAGGGTGAATTGTGAGAGATAAAGGTAAAAAGGGGAGTGATGGGGGCAGGGACAGGAGCAGGAGGTCTACCTGCATCTGTGCTGTTTGTTTATTTATTTAGGAAAATAAGTGGGGAAAATGCTAGTATTTGTTTAATCTCCATGGTAGGTAAAGGAGTATCTGTCATATTTTTCAAAGTGTTTGGGATATTTACAACTAAAATAATCTTTAAAGGAATATAAAGGGCTATCCCTAGTCAGTACTGAATGCCAGGCTAAGGAGTTCTGAGCTTTAGCCCACAGCCAATGGGAAACCATACCATTTCTGAGCAGGAGAGCAATAGGAAAGAAATGGGGGTTTGTTCTGGAAAAGTAATGGCATTTCGATCAGCTAAATGCTGTACACCTGAAACGAACACATTGTAAATCAATTATACGTCAATTTTAAAAGTAAATTAATTAAAAAAATAATAATAATAGTATCTTATAAATCAGCTTTCCCAGGCACACACAAAGACTAGTTCATGTGTCTATAATTAAGACAAAATTAATGGCAATGTTGTTCTGAGCAACAATGTGAGAAGGGATGCAGAGGAAGAAACACTGAGGGCGACAAACCAGGCAGACACCTTCAGCAAAATCTGTGAGGTCTAAGGGCTGCACAGAGTGAGAGAAGTCAGCAAGGAAAGGAAAAGCACTGAGGGCAACTCATCTAGAGCTCTGCACTCGTTCATTCCTTCACAAACGCATTAACTCTCCCCTTATCTATAGGGCACCTTGTTAAGTTAGAAACTTGGAGCATGAAGACAAGGTTCTTGCCCTCAACTCCTCCATGCTGCTAGATGGGAGCCCCCCTTCCAAAAAAGAGTTACAGGTACTAGAAGGGAAGTGGTCACTTAGTTAACCTGTGAGCTGCAAAAGGGGAAGGTCAGGTTTTCTGGGGTCTTGGGGGGGTGTCAGGAAAAGCTCCTATGCAGGGGTTGCAAGGTATCAGAGCTAGGCAGCTGTCGATTTCTTCACCTCTAAGAACTGGTTTCGCATGTTATCACCTCCACCAATCTGTGATTTCTGAGCACAGGCAAAGCTCATTTCATTTGCAAATGCCCTGAAACTGGCGCAGGTACATTCTAAGCAAAGTCACCCCGACTTCAGACCTACATTCAGCAGAGGAGGGTGTTCCGGGGAAGCTGAGGTCAGCCCGGATGACAAACAGCAGGGCATGTGTGGCAGCAGATTTTTCTGAATCCAGGAGTCACATGACGAAAATCAGCGTGCTCCATGGGAACAGTGGGATCCCGCCTGGAGAATTCTAGACACTGGCTGCATGGGGATTGGGTCTTTTGAAGGGAGGTAGGTCTGAAGGGCAGGCTAACATCTAGAGCGGGGAGCTGACCAAGATGCTGGAACTGCTGGGGAGAGATGGGCAAAGGATACCCGAGATGGGCCCCTATTGATTCTAGTGGCAGCACCACTCCGTGCTGGTGCTGTCAGGTCTCCAAACTTGGGCAGAAATGCACAGCCTTTGCCAGGCTCATGGGAGTTCGTTCAACTAATACCTTTTCAATAAACGATTTTCCACAAAATTGATCCTATATTTAATAGTATCTTTTTTTTAATGTGGAATCTAAAAATAAAAAAGATACCAATGAACTTATTTACAAACCAGCAACAGACTCACAGACTTAGAAAACAAACTTATGGTTACCAAAGGGGAAAGTTGGGGGAGAGGGATAAATTAGCAATTTGGGATTAACACATAAACACGACTATATAGAAAATAGATAAAAAACGAGAACCTACTGTACAGCACAGGGAACTCTACTCAATATCTTGTAATAACCTATATGGGAAAAGAGTTTGAAACAGAATGTATTGATATATATGTAAAATTGAATCACTTTGCTGTACACTTGAAACTAACACAACATTGTAAATCAGCTACACTTCAATAAAAAATCAATTAATTTAAAATAATAAGAATAATAGTATCTTATAAATAGGCTTTCCCAGCCTCACACATAGAGACACGTGGAGAAGACGGTCATTTACAAGACAAAGAGAGACGCCTGGAGCCGATCCTTCCCTCTCGGCCTCGGAAGGAACAAATGCTGCCCACACTTTGATCTTGGACTTGCAGCCTCCAGAACTGCGTTTAAGCTTCACAGTCTGTGGTACTTCGTCATGGCAGCCCTAGCAAACTAATACATGTGGGATTTTCCATTTTTAATAGTACGGTTAATCACATGTGTTATTAAGATTCTACACACTGGTGCTCCAGGGTCCAAAGAAAAAAAGTCTCCACTGCATGGCAGCCACCGGACGACATGAGACAAGATGGCTCTTCTCTTTGCTTCAGACTAACAGATGGTTTCCTTTTCAACCCACCCGAGTGGGAGACTGAGAGCCCCTCCAACCATAGAGTGTAAATATTCTTGTCTTGTAGTGTAGGCGCTAAAGACTACACAGGTGGCTATAGGAAAGTTGTATGTGAGAATGTCTTTGAGTTTTTAAAAAATGATTATGGGGCCATTGGGTTAGTACAGAAGCTCACAAATGTCTTAGCTTCAGGTTAGGTGTGCAGAGGGGCTCCCATAAATCCTCCTGCAATATCACAAGAAAAACACTACCATGGATGTCAAAAATATCAATAATAAAACATTCGATATGGGGAGGGACAGATTGCTTTCCAGCAGTAATTAGAAGGGAAGTGGAATTGAAGTCAGTCATAGTAACTAATCTAAATAGTACAAGCCAAGGGCTTCCCTGGTGGCGCAGTGGTTGAGAGTCTGCCTGCCGATGCAGGGGACGCGGGTTCGTGCCCCGGTCCGGGAGGATCCCACGTGCCGCGGAGCGGCTGGGCCCGTGAGCCATGGCCGCCGGGCCTGCGCGTCCGGAGCCTGTGCTCCGCAACGGGAGAGGCCGCGACAGTGAGAGGCCCGCGTACCGCAGGAAAATAAAAATAAAAAAAATAGTACAAGCCAAGCCTTGGCCAAGGGCCAGAACGAGACATTTATAGGGAAGACTATCAGCCAGGCAATTTGGGTTCAATGACTCAGGGTGAGAAACAGTGCTGAGGAAGAACAGTCCAACCAGAGGAGCACCTGTGCTGCTACCACGCTGGCCCAAGCCATGGACACCCTCCCCTGAAATGCTGCAGTGGCCTCTGAACTGGTCCCCTGCTTTTGCCCTCACCCCTCTACAGTTTATTCTTAAGCCTGTAGCCGGAGCGAGACTTCTCGAGCACCGCAGTGCAAATCCCTTCTCTAATGCACCCAGGTAAAGCCACATCCAACGAGGACCAACACGGCCCATCTCCCATCACCTCTCTGACCTCGTCTCCTACGACAACCTCCTTTGCTCGCTCTACCGGCCACGAAGGCCTCCTGACGCGCCTCGAATCCACCTTGGCTGGCGCAGACCCTCTGCCTGGATGCTCTACCGCCCCCCACCCAGACACACACCAGACCAACTCCCTCCTACCTTCCAGTCCTTACTCTACTCTAACCCCTCAGGGAGCCCAGGCTGACTACTTAAGTGCATCTAAATCCCATCTCCTAGAAGCCCTGCCCTCGTTGACTTATCTGTTTTGGATGGTTTCTTTTCATAGACTGTGTACGGTTTGAATTGTGTTAAAGTCCTAGGTTAAAGTCCTAACCCCCCATATCTCAGAATGTCACCTTACTTGGAAACAGGGTCACTGCAAATGTAACTAGTGAAGATGAGTTGCTAGGGTGGGTCCCACGCCCGTATGACTGGCGGAGAAATTTGGATTCAGAAGCACACGTGGGGGAAAGACGGTGTGAAAAGACACAGGGAGAAGATGGTCATCTACAAGCCAAGGAGAGACTTGGGACAGATCCTTCACTCCAAGCCCTCGCCCACCGTCACCTTGATCTTGGACATCTAACCACAATAAACGTCTGTGTTTAAGCCACCCATCGGCAGTACTTTGTTATGGCAGCGCTAACAAATTAATACAGACTGGCAAGGGAAGGGAGACACTTGGAGAGCCAGAGTCTGGAAGTAAGGTCCATGGCTGTGCAGAGGGCACCCGGAGGTCTCAGCCTGGAGCCTACCTCCAGCCAATGCTAAGTGAGCCCTCACTGCTGATAAACTGCCGAGACCAGAGGGTCACTCTACAAAATTCAGAGTGACTGTGCTTAGAGCACCTTGCTGATCTTCCTCAAAAGCCTGTAGCTGCACTGGGTATCTATTTGGTTACCGAATCCCATGTCCTAGTCTAAGAGTGACTAAATCTTTACTCCCTGTTTCTCCAGATGCTGTCACTTAGGGAAGTGTAACTCAAAGGCTTATAAGAAACTTGAATCCGTGCTTTCTCGCAGTAATACTTTCAACACCTCTCATAGATCCAGGCAACAGAGGCCTCTGTCTGATCCTCCTTAATCCTGGCGTGAAGCATCCCCAGGGTCAAAGGTACATACCCACCCAGAGCTGGTCCAGGCAGCCAAGACCAGAAGTGCCTTCCCAAAGAGCTGTGAGCTTGCTTCCTACCAGGGCCTCTTCTCAAGGCCTTGCTCCCAAGGGTGGACCACACTGCAGTGCTCAAGCACTGGCTACCTGGAGGGTGTGGATAGTTCCTGGACATGCAGGCCAGGGGTCCCATCACGGTGCAGGACAGACCCCAGGATGGGAAGACAAGTCAGCAGTTCCACCGCTCTGGGCCGCGATGGCAGGGGGCCTGGAGGACTCCTCTGTGTTCACGTCCTAGAGAAACCGCCCATGTGTTCTTCCTCCATTTGTTATGCTTGTTCCCACCCCCGGAAGCCAGCCACCCCTGCCCTCGGCACCAGCCTCGGCCATCAGCATTAAACCCACAGCCAGGATGCCAAGCACACGCGCACCCCGAAGACAAGCCTTTGGAGGACAAACTCTATTGCTACTCTTGTCCAACCTGTGATGCAAAAGAATATTAATGGCACACAGAGAATTCCACTGCCACCCCGCTCACTTTCTACAGAACTTCCTCACCTGCAAAGCGAGGAAGCTGAGCAGGTTATTTCTGAGAACGTCCCAGTCCTACCATCCAATATTCCTTTACTGTTCTACCATTCAAGATTCTTTTGCTAATGTTATGTTATTTGTAGACATCTGGAGAATCGAAAAAACACACAGGTCATGTAAAATGCCAGACAACATTAGTGACAGAGGCAGAAATATAGGCCATTTTTACTGTCATTTTTACTAAGCAAGACACGATTGTTTCAGCCCTCAGAACAGAATCGTGCAGAAACTCTGCTGTCTGCTGGCTGTTGCCCATCCGTCTTCCTGCCTGTGTATACCTGGCCGCGTGCTGAAGTCCCATCTTAGCAAAAAGCTACAGGAGGAGGAATGTCAGTTTCAGTTCCAGTCTTCTCCCTGTACCCTGTCCTCATCCCCAGTTCCATCCCCTGTGCCTTGTTTAGTAAAAATAAGTTTAAGAATGAGAGATTGTTACTGAAGCAAACTAGAAATGACATAAAGGGCAAAATGACAGCTGCCCTGGCATACACGCTACTTGGGTCTCAAATTAAAATACACACACATATACAGGAAGCCTTGACATTAGCAACGTTGCCAATTATTGCTCAGGCCTCTAACCTTCTCTCAGGGGCAAGTGGTTAAGAAAGTGACAGCAGAAACAGCTCTAGGAAATGCAGGATTTTATCTGCTTGGCTTTTTCCTTCCTTCGACCCTTCTCTCCTCACAGCTGATAATGTCACATGTCACCAGTGGGACATCGATGGGGCAGAGACAACAAAAATGCCAAGAACTCCTCCAAGCTTCAGATGATCTCATAAAGGCACGACGGGACACATGTAGTCATCAGAGGTAAGTCATTCTCTGTGGCTGTAAATGCTATCAAGCTGGCCGTCTGGGACATTTACTCTTGGGAAAGGCTGCATGCAGTGGAGAGAGACTTGCACCAAGGGCTGGCACCCCTGTGAGCCATCTTTGTCACCTCGGGTACAGCACGGAATCTCTGCGCAGTTCAGTACGGGGGATGGGAGCCACACACAGGACAGACCGACTCATGCTCGTCAAACAGTTAGCTCATGTTTTGGGGACCTTGGCCGGAATGAAGTATAGAAACATTTTTTAATAAATCATTTCTACAAATAGCCATACCTATATTAGATTAATAAATACTTCCGAGTAATCTGACAAAAATCAGCCCATGAATTTTTAACTAATATATTGGATGTTTTCCTCTCTGGTCCAAGCTGGGGAGATTAAATGAAAGAACCAAAGCAAAATTGGCCAGAGAAATACTTGGACTTTCAGCCTTTTGCTTCTTCCTCTGAATCTGGATCACATTAGTGACTCATATCCTTACAGAATATTTCTCCGAATTTCAGGGATCCTGGGTCTCAACTTTAACGAGGATACTTCACTCCGCTGCTTTTGAGTCTTTGTGGTAAAGTCCAAATTCTCCAACTGACTCAGCAAACCGACACTGAGATGTCACATGTGATTAGATCATAAACTCTTTTTAATAAAATACATCTATGTAGCTCATATAAGCACTCCTAGAAGGGACAGCTGAGAGAGAGAGATCAAACGCAAGGATTTCCAATTTCTTAAAAAAGACCTCTTGGGGTCAAGGTGTGACGCGAAGATACAGCAGAGGAAAGAGCCCGAATACTGAATTTACTGAATTTGCAGAATTTCCCAAATTAGCTGAGAGGAATAAAATAGTGCACGCAGGCGCGCGCGCGCACACACCCGCACACACACACACACACGCTGGTCCCAGGCCATCTCTTGTCAATTCCCATCTCCACTGAGAAACTCTGCCCGACTTTACAGAGTCACAGCTTGCATCTAAGTCCAGTTCCATCAAGAATCACAGCTTTATTCTGAACTGATGAATCTGGTATTTGGCTTACCCAAATATTCCAAGTGTTAATTCAACCAGCTCTTTCTCACCTCCTCTCAAACAATTTTATTCCAAACTGAAATTATAATGCCTAGGCCAAAAACATTTTGACTTACAGACATTTGTCTGAAATAGCTTTTAGCTGTCCAATAAATAAAAATAACAGGAGTCAAAAATAGAGAACAGCCTTATGTTTAGATCATAACTACTCTCCTTTCTACTCCTTCCTCCCAAGTTGTTTAAAGATAACTTTTTACATACAATCCGAAAATAAAATACTGGCCTCTTATTTTCTGAAGACTGGTAACCAAGATGGCGCCAGATTTTCAACTATTGTCATAACCCAAATGTATTTAAACATTCAAAATGATTTCAATTCTTGGGCCTCTAGTGCTTTTCTCCATGCAAATCCTGTTGAGTTCAATCCTTCAAACAGTACAATTTGATCCAGGGGGAATACGATCCTGCCTCTGGGTTTATTCTGTTAAGGGATCCAAAGGCAACATCAGATTTCCATTTCAATCACTGTCCCCCTAATTCTGGCTACTTAATAACTAATATCCCATCTTTCCCAGGGTTTTTGAAAGAAATGCTTGCATTTCCATTTAATCCTAATTTTTTTAATGTATGTTGTTTCTTCTACATTTCTAAACATGTATACTTTCCATAATTCTGAAGTTTACCCAAAAGGTTTTACTTTCTACTTTGTGTCCATTGTGATTTTCTGAGTCATCTTTAATTACGCGCTAAGGACAAGCATATTCACATAAAGCTGCAGACACAGTTTAAACCTTACATTTCTCTTAGGCTCTTTCAAAATCCGCTTACAAAGCAAAACATCAGTCGGATTCCTGAAACTGGGCAATACTATAAATTTCATTTTCTATTTTAGTTTCAGTGGGTAAGTTAAAGATTTACACATTTTATTGGATAAAGTCTGCAAAAATAGACTGCTGATGAACAAAATGAATAAACAGCAAGAAAGAAAATCCAGTTGACTAAACAGGTAACTGAATAAGGAATCAAACACCAATATCAGTACCGCTCAAAGAGGAAGCTGAGGAAATTTGCCCAAAAGGCCCCCTGCACGGATCTAAAGGAAACCAAGAGGTTTTGGTTTGGGTCCTCCCCAGCACCACAGGGCAGATCAATCAGCCCTTTAGCAGCTTGGAAAAGATGTGCTAATGACTGACTGAAGTCCCAGCCAGCAATGAGCAGGCATTCCCAACCTGGGGATATTCACTATAGTCACTGGGAAAGGGTCTCTCTGAGCAAAATTGAATTACCTCTGCTGGAAGAGCTTAAAACCTTCAGCTCAAGGTCTGAAAAACAGTTTAGTTTGGTGTATTCCTTTAACATCTGAAAAGTTAAAGCAGGGACTAAAAACATATGACCTGCAGACAGGAAAACACTCTTGGGATATGTCAGGAATAAGAAAATTTGGTGAAAGGGAACAGAGGATTGTAGAAGACACCCAAACTACACAGAAATTAAGCGCAGGACAGTTCGTAAGTTGACAATAATGAAAAATAAAAATTGAAATTGACCAGAAGGAAAGCTCTTAAAATAGGCCGCATGCATTCACGTAGGCCGAGAGCTAACCCAGAGTCACAGCACTAGGAGAACCAGCTACAGTCATTTCAATCTTTGAGAATCCATGAGGCTCCAGTTGAAAATAATTTATCAGATACCTGAGATATAAAAGAGGAGTGGATGAGTCTACATATTACAAGCTTCCCAAATGAACTACCTAAATAATAATAATGATAAATGTTGTAAATTCCTTGAAGAAAATAAAGCACAGGGAATTCGTAAAATATTAAAGTGCAATATTTTAAAATATATAGCCATTTTTCACCCTCCTTTGTTCTACGTTTGTTTTAAATCTTAATAAATTTACTCCAGCACAAAATAAAGGTTTTTTAAAAATCTGTAACTAAGATGAGACTCCTGCCTTGAATTCCTCAAATACACCCAACAAAAAACAAAAGTCAGGGTCCTGTTTTTCGGGGTGAGTGGCATCTGGACCCGCCCAGACAGGTGGTAGTTTCAAGTTTCTACCTTCTTTTCCAGCCCTTTCCATCTTTTCCAAGTTGTGCCTTGATTAATATTTCCCATTGCCTGTGACAACGACTTTCCAAAGAAAATGGGAGGACACAATGGTGAGTTCCCAATTTTGAACAGCGGCCGCAGGGCGATTTCAGCTCCATCCATATCTAGTGCCTGCTCGTCATAAGCATTAGAAAAGAAAGAACGTGAGCACCGCACTGGGGATGGTCATAGGCTGCCCAGGGAAGGTTGCAGGGGAACTTGTTTGGGGGCTAGGAGGAACAGAATTACTGGGTTTTTTTAAAGCAGTTTATTTTAACCTATTTCACAAAATCTGAAAGTGCAAAGTGTTCTATTGATAAATGCAGAAGGGACCTCCAGCATCACCTAGTTCACACCTTCATTTATAAGCAAGACTTCCTGTTCCTCTGGCACCGGCTGGTCCTCTCCTCTAGCAGTTCCTCTTCTGCTCTCCTGTCTTTGGAACTGCTACCCACCTCTCTGACCCGAGCCAGTTGCCAGGTGGTCTCCCAGGGTTGCCCGTGTTTAGAGACCCATTTGCTCCGATCCCTTTCAGGGGCCACCAGGTGATCTGTGGGCATAGAGAGAATTCACTGGCCTGGAATGGCAGTGTTCTCTTTTGCTTGGACCCATGACCCATGCTCTGCCCAGCTGCACACCTTTCCATTGCCTTTCCATTGCTTGCATGGGCACTTGGCTCCAAGCCCTGCTCTCTCCCAGGCCATCCGTGTTAACCTTTTCTCTCCCTGCCCCATTTCCAAAAGTGGTCAAAGACGTCAGGACACTACTGCTGTGTGAATTTGGACCCTTGGCAGCCTCCTCCACAAAATATACTGCAAAAGGATACAAAATTAATGCACAGAAGTCTCTTGCATTCCTATACACTAATGATGAAAAATCTGAAAGAGAAATTAAGGAAACACTCCCATTTACCATTGCAACAAAAAGAATAAAATACCTAGGAATAAACCTACCTGAGGAGACAAAAGACCTGTTCGCAGAAAACTATAAGATACTGATGAAAGAAATTAAAGATGATACAAACAGGGGCTTCCCTGGTGGCACAGTGGTTGAGAGTCTGCCTGCAGATGCAGGGGACACTGGTTCGTGCCCCGGTTCGGGAAGATCCCACATACCATGGAGCGGCTGGGCCCGTGAGCCATGGCCGCTGAGCCTGTGCCTCCGGAGCCTGTGCTCCACAACGGGAGAGGCCACAG
>NC_041233.1:3061003-3072793 GCF_002837175.3 Physeter macrocephalus | reverse complement strand
CCACCTCCTAGAGAAATGGAAATAAAAACAAAAATAAACAAATGGGACCTAATGAAACTTAAAAGCTTTTGCACAGCAAAGGAAACCATAAACAGAACGAAAAGACAACCCTCAGAATGGGAGAAAATATTTGCAAATGAAGCAACAGACAAAGGATTAATCTCCAAAATATACAAGCAGCTCATGCAGCTCAATATCAAAAAAACAAACAACCCAATCCAAAATGGGCAGAAGCGGCTTCCCTGGTGGCACAGTGGTTGAGAGTCCGCCTGCCGATGCAGGGGACACGGGTTCGTGCTCCAGTCTGGGAAGATCCCACATGCAGCGGAGCGGCTGGGCCCGTGAGCCATGGCCGCTGAGCCTGCACGTCCGGAGCCTGCGCTCCGCAAGGGGAGAGGCCACAGCAGTGAGAGGTCCACATACCAAAAAAAAAAAAAAAAATAGACTAAAAATAGAATTACCATATGATCCAGCACTCCTGGGCATATATCCAGAAAAGTACAAATCTCCAATTCTAAAAGATACATGCACCCCAATGTTCACAGCAGCACTATTTATAATACCCAAGACATGGAAGCAACCTAAATGCCCGTTGACAGATGAATGGATAAAGAAGATGTGGCATATATATACATACACACACAGACACACACAATGGAATATTACTCAGCTACATAAAAAAATGAAATACTGCCATTTGCATCAACACTGATGGATCTAGGTGGTATTCTGCTAAGTGAAATAAGTGAGACAGGGAAGAGAGATCAAGATGACAGAGAAAAAGGGTGGAGCTCACCTCCCCTCATGAACGCATGAAAAATACATCTACATGTGGAACAATTCTCACTGAAAACTAACTGGAGACTGGCAGAAGGACTCCTCTACAGCCCAGGCTGTAAGAAATATACACATGTAATCAGGTAGGAAGGGAAGAAAAGTGATCATGTCAGAACCTGTGCCCCTGGGACGGAACTCAGAGAACAAGGAAGGTAACAAGGGTGGACACCTGCCCTGGAGAGTGAACAGACTGAGTCACAGATGGGGTTTCCCAGTGCTGTGGTTCTACATGGAAGAGATAAACCCTCTTGGCTGGCTGTCAGACTGCTGTGGCAAATACAACCCCTTGTATTTTGCACTCCTGAGGAGTGCAGGTGCTGACTAGCTCCCAAGGAAGGGTGGAGAGAGATCTGCTCTAGTGGCTGTCAGGTTTCCTGTGACCATTTTGCCACATACTTCAACCCAGCCCAAGCTGACAGAGAATGCTCTGGCTTCACTCACTCCATACCACAGCATGGCACTAGGTTCAGGGTAACCAGGACAGAGGAAAAGACTTTACCTCAGAGGTGACCTGGTCCTGGGGCAGAGTCCGGGTGGGGCAGCAGTGGCCATTGTTGGCACTTACTCAAATGGCACCCCAGAATTCACCCAGATTTCTAGAAAGTGGCCACTCCTCAACAACTCACCCCCAGTGCCTGCAAGGAGAACACACGGACCATCATGCCTGATCTGCAGAGCAGCTCCACAACAGGGCAGGAGTATCACAGGCTGAGGAGAGTGATCAACTATAAGAAAAGGGGACTTGCCCCAGAGGCAGGGGAGAGGTCTACCCTAGCAGCTGCCAGGTTTCCTGGGACTGCCTCGCACCCAAGGCAGAGTCAAGTGAATGCTACAGTCCCTGCTCAGTCCATGCCACAGTGTGGCACTAGAGTAGGGGCATCCATGACCAGGGAAAAGACTTGACCTTGGATCACAGAGGCAAGAAGATCCCGGGATGAAACTCACATGATCATCTCATTAGACACAGAAAAAGCATTTGACAAAATTCAACATCCATTAATGATAAAAGTTCTCATCAAAGTGGGTATACAGGGAACATGTCTCAAGAAAATAAAGGCCATCTATGACAAACCCACATCTAGCATCCTACTCAATAGTGAAAAGCTGAAAGCATTTCTTTTAAATTCAAGAACAAGACAAGGAAGCTAGTGGGAAGCAGCCACATAGCACAGGGAGATCAACTCGGTGCTTTGTGACCACCTAGAGGGGTGGGATAGGGAGGGTAGGAGGGAGAAGCAAGAGGGAGGGGATATGAGGATATAATTATATGTATAGCTGATTCACTTTTTTATACAGCAGAAACTAACACACCATTGTAAAATAATTATACTCCAATAAAGATGTTAAAAAATATATATTGCAAAAACCAATATATTGCCCTATATACCTTACAGAGTTGTGAGCAAAAATGAGCATTTTGTAAACAATGGTGACATTTAAATTAATGTATTATAATTATTACCAATCAAAATAAGAAAGACGACATGATAAATATGAGAGTTGTCCCGAACATTGAGGATGCCATCTAATCAAGGAAGCCTTCCTGCAAGAAGCGTCAGTCTCACGCTCCTTATACACTCCAAACTCACTGCATTGACTCTCTGGGCAAAGATTTGTCTGCCTCAGGAATTCCTGGGAAAAGCAAGGTATCTGCTTTAAAAATAAAGAAAAGTCAGAATCTCATCTAGCACTTTTAGCAACACAAAGCGGTCCTTCTCCTCCAGATGAGCCCTCATGCTCTCGGTCTCATCAAGCCATTGTTCTTGACAAACCAACCAGGTGAAGAAGGACAAAGGCAGAGAAGGAAGAAAAGCAAAGACTAGAAGTAGAGACTGAAGAACACAATCACAGCAAGTGGAGAAGCAGCTTGGAGACCACGGGCATTTCTTCAGAAGTCTCTAAATTATCCCAGTTTGGTACCATCCCCTGGGCGCATCACTGAGACACACAGCGCTGTGGCCCTGCACACACCCACTGAGAATCTGCCTCGCTCCAGCCGGGTCCCGGAGTCTGTTTTCCGATTCAGACCTTGCTGTTTCACCGTGTCTTCTCACTCTAATAAGATACGTATCTGAGGGGAAAGTGGGACTATTGATTTTTTTTTTCCAGTCGATTGTGAACTGCTGAATTTCATTATTTTAAATCTCACTTGAAAAGAGCCGTGACATCAGCCTGGCTGCTCATCGTGGGCTGAGGGCAGTTGTCATGGGGAGGCCGGAGCACCTCCAAGAGTCGGCCAGCCTCGCCGGGGGGGCCCTGAGTGGTTAAACAACGGGAACCAGGGAGCAGGCCCGGCTCTCCACCATCCCCAGCTCAGATGCGCCCACCGAGGTCCGGCCAGCCTGGCCATAACCAGGGCTTCAGTTTGTTTTGCAGTCTGCGCCATTGGCTTGTAAAAAGATGTGACATGTTTCTTCCAAATGTACAACGAGAGACAATTCAACCATGAGCTGCCACAACACATTTCAGGCAAAGCATGAAAAATTCCAGGAGCTGAGGAATGAACTCAACCACAGACTAATACAAACCAGCCAAGCGTCTCTGAAGTATGTTGGAAAGTATCGTCCGCTGCCCTCACTCAGCTCTGTCGTTGCTACTCTGATTATTCCTACCTGGCTTTACGGTCAGCCAGGGTCACAGCTGGCCCTGTCCCCACTGATGTTCAAGGCACTCAGACCAACAAGAGGGGCAGAGCTGATGGCCCTCGAGGCAGATAAGCTGCAAATCATGACCCTCCTCCACTTATAGAAATAAACAGACGGACACTCACACCCCGAATGCAGGCACGCCGTCCAGGAAAACCCCAGAAACGGTCACCTCCTTCCTCCCTGTGTCCCCATCCTTCCCCTCCCCTACCCACACCCCAATCCCACTCCAGAGAGGGGGAAGGATGGGTTTCCATAGGGGAGGATCAGGCTCACTAGAGAAACCCGTCCTTCTAGACCTCTCCCATCAGAGGAAGACTTGCAGGAGGAAACAAGGAGTCTGTTCTAAAGCTGAGGGATTGGAATCCCAGGGGTGAAGGAAAGTCCAACTAACGTACAACATACATCTTTTGAGTGGCTTCTGTCTTTCACACGTCCCTGCCCTGTAAGCTTCCATATTGCAGAGTTCCTGATACCCAGGTACTTAAGAAAGTTCTCCTCTTATTCATTGGAAGACAACCATTCTCTCTGGCTCTATCAAAAGGCAGCTCTGATGTCTGGGAAGGCAGCTCTTTCATTCCATCCTGCTAAGACATTTGATCCAAAACATAGATGTCAGAAAATTCAAACTGCCGCTTTGATTTCTATTAAAATATCCCAATAAAAAGCCGTCAGTTCTCTGGTCCCCAGCAGGTGCCCTTCTACTTCCAGTCCTTCTTGAACAGCAGCGGCCCAAGGATTCCCCACAAGCTACAGTCCGAAAGGAAGGTGCCCACACAAGCAGTCTCCACCAGTGAGTCACTCACGAACGCCAAGTGCCCTTAGGAAGCTCCTTCTCAAGCGCAATGTGTGGCTTATCCAGGGAAAGCAGCATAGCCTCCCCGTTGAACTTGAACACCGTGGAATCAGTCAGGATCAGCTCCTCCCCAGACAGCACCAGCTATTGATGCAGATAAGATGCGTTCTTCTAGCTGGGGCACCTATGGGATATCGTTCTAAAAGAAAACCAGTCCCTCATAGCAAAAACTATGATACAATTAGTTAAGATACTAGGCCAAGCAATCTCTGATCTGTTGGCCAATAAAACCACAATGGCTTCTTTCAAATGCTCCATTTCTAGGAGTGAGTCCCACAGCCTGTCAGCTTGGCAAAAGCGTGCCTCCCTTCTTATGGAAAGCACACATAACAGTGATGGTTTTTCCATTTGACATCTATGGCGGGGAACGGCGCGATGCCTCACTCCTCCAGGTGGAAGAGAGGAAGCTGACCAGACAAAACCTGCACCTGGGAGGTGCCCCCTGCACCACCAAGTAAATAAAGGAGATGCCAAGGGTCAGCTCCTGAAGGGTCCCCCAGACGACGAGGATGCCTCAGGGCGGTCCCTCTCCAGCAACATGAAACCCCACTCAGTGCTGACGGCGCTCTCACAGCGAGGGTCCTCAGCACAGGTGGAAGGTCACACTATGAACTAGCCATTGAATTGCCCGGGTTGCTTTTTTTTTGTGTGTGTGTGGTATGCGGGCCTCCCTCTGTGGTGGCCTCTCCCGTTGCGGAGCACAGGCTCCGGACGCGCAGGCTCAGCGGCCATGGCTCACGGGCCCAGCCGCTCCGCGGCATGTGGGATCCTCCCAGACCGGGGTGCGAACCCGGTTCCCCTGCATCGGCAGGCGGACGCGCAACCACCGCGCCACCAGGGAAGCCCTGCTTTTTGTTTTTAATCACTCTGGGATTTTCCCTCCCACCCTTGCCACGCAACTCTCAGTCCTTCTCTTCCGAAGACTCTCTCCTACACCGAGCCCGCGTGGGTTCAGATCACTGAGATGCCCAGGTGTTCCTGCAGGCAGATCAGCACAAAAAGTGAGAGCCTGCTCCTGACCTGGTGGATTCAGGGATGATGGGTCCTCCCCGAGGAGCCCCCAGACGGCACTGCAGCACGTTCAAGAGCCATCCTTACATCAGATTTCCCTAACAGCGTCAGAGAATCAGATTGCCACAAACCTTGAAAGGTCTTCCCAGAGTCTGTTCAGTTGACTAGAGCACTGGATGACTCGGCAAAAGTCACACCTTTATTTCGTCTGCATCTCATCCTGATGAAAAGGCAGGCTGGAGCACATGGGCAGAATAACAGACTAGAAATGGTAAGATCTGAGTTCAGGGGCCCAGCTCCATCAGCTACCACACTCCGGAGCTCTTTGTTTTAGACTAAGAGATCTCTAAGTGGAAACTATCTAAGTTAAGGTCTCTTACTAGCTGCATCCCCAGGAAATTTTCTGAGTTCTTATTTCCTCAGCTGTTAAATGAGAATAACAAGAACAGCCTGCCCACCACGCCGGGCTGCTCTGCATGCCATGAACTAGCAAGTGAGAAAGCAGGCGCCCTGCCACCTGTGTGTCTCTGTATGGGGACAGGGCGCACCGGCAGGGACGCTGCCCAGGAGTTCAGCTCAAAACACAGAGGCTGTGTGAAGTACTGCAGTGGGCGCTAAGCTAAGCACGTCCTCGTTCTCCCCCTCAGAGTGCTTGTGACAGAGGTGAGAGGAGTGAGACTAACCTCTGCGCCGTTCAAAGCAAAAGGAGAAATAAGTAGGACACATCTACATGGCGGGACCAAAAAAGTCTCACTTTAAGCTTCATGTACAAATGTGTGCTTTTATAAACATAAAAATAAATGTACATGTATATTTCATCTTATATATTACACATATTCCATATATACATCTGTCTAATATAATGCATACATCACATGTATAATTACATATGATACATAATGTGTATTATCGTGTGTGTGCATGTGTGTACGTGTGTATGTGTGTGCATTTGTGTGTGCGCGCATGTATGTGTGTGTGCATCTGTGTGTGTGTGCATGTGTGTGCATGTGTGTATTTGTATGTGTGTATGTATGTGTGTGTGTGCATCTGTGCATTTGTATGTGTGTGCATCTGTGCATGTGTGTGCATGTGTATGTGTGCATTTGTATATGTGTGTATGTGTGTGCATGTATGTGTGTGTGCATCTGTGTATGTGTGTGCGTCTGTGTGTGTAGCATGACTTCCATAGGAGGGACAAGGGAAGCAGGAGTAGGAAAGATCCCTAGAGGCCAAGGCTATACCGTAAGGACACAGGTGAAAGTGAAGGAGAAAGTGCAGACAGACTTGATGGCGAGTTTCTTTTGGCTGAAATATGGCAACAACACACATCTCTTCCCCTTCTCCACGGGCATGAGCCCGGGGTTAGAGTTCTGCAGGGAAATATCAGGGCTGGGAGGGGTGGGGAGGACACCATGAGCAGCTCCCAGGACAAGCATCCAGCTCGATGGGCTGGATCGGGTGTGGTACATGTGTGAGAGGGGACAGTTACTCGCTAAATAGTCTAAAACACATTCGGGGGCTTCCCTGGTGGCGCAGTGGTTGAGAGTCCACCTGCCGATGCAGGGGATACGGGTTCGTGCCCCGGTCCGGGAGGATCCCACATGCCGCGGAGCGGCTGGGCCCGTGAGCCATGGCCGCTGAGCCTGTGCGTCCGGAGCCTGTGCTCCGCAACGGGAGAGGACACAGCAGTGAGAGGCCCGCGTACCGCAAAAAAAAAATAAATAAATAAATAAAAAATAAAACACATTCGGAAGGCAGTTAGAAGGCTTCAGAAGACTGAAATCCCCGTGATAAAAACGACAGGCAGTAAGCACGGTAAAGCACTTGCTGCCACCCAGGCACCGTTATACAAGCTTTATATGCATTAACTCAGTGCCTCCTCATAACAGCCCATCCCTCCCCCAATAATAAGTGGTTCCAGCTAATAAGCGGTTGAGTGAGGTAAGGAGATGGTAGAGTCCATATTCTCAACTGCTACAGGGGGTGACGTTTTCTTAAGTATTTTCTGCAGCATAATAACCAGGCAGAACTTTCACCCCCCTCACTGCTCTACACCCACCGCACCTGCAGGCCTCACCACATCTGCGTGTTCATCCAGGCACGGCTCACTTTCTGTCTAACATGAGTAAGGGTGGGTTCTGTCTTTCGCCATAATAAGGTTATGACCTCCCCAAAGGCAAGAGGTCCATGTGTATCTCTTGGGTCTCCCACAACGCAGAACACAAGGAAGGTTCTCCCTCTATAGAAAGTGGATAAGAAACTAGGCTATGGGAGGGAGGGAGACACAAGAGGGAAGAGATATGGGAACATATGTATATGTATAACTGATTCACTCTGTTACAAAGCAGAAGCTAACACACCATTGTAAAGCAATTATACTCCAATAAAGATTTTAAAAAAAAAAAAAAGAAATTAGAAAGTAAAAAGTAAAACTAAAAAAAAAAAAAGAAACTAGGCTTTGACATAATGAACAGGAATTTAAGTATCAGTTTTGCTCTTATTAACTGGGACTTTGGGCTAATTATTTGACCTTCTTAAGCTTTCTTGTCCTCCCCTGTGACATGGGTATAATAATAGAAGCAACTCATAGAGTAAAGCTTAGCACAGTGCCTGGCACGTAGTGAGACTCAGTAAATGTTAGTACCATGAATAATAACTCATTTTTCCAGGCCATTGATTGGGCCTCCTCTCTCACAGCTCACCAGCCTCTCCTGTCTCCAGCTGATCATCCTCAGGAAACGCTGGCATCCAAATCTCCAACCAACTGAGCTCCAGTAGACCTCAAAAGGGAAGGAAGGCACCCCTGGGGCGTTTGGAAATGGGAAAGGTCCATATCAGAATGGAGAGGAATAGTGGTATTTAGTGGGTTGGGTAGCCAGGGTGTAAAATATCCTGCGATGCACAGGACTGCCCCACACCATGAAGAATTTTGCCACTCAAAATAGCAACAGTGCTTCCCTTGAAAAAACAAAGCACTGCTTGGAAAATAATTTATATATGCGGGACAGCAGACAAAATCAATCCCATGAACAGATCAACAAGATGAGCAATCCAAAATCAGTTAGGAAATCACCAGTACCTCCTGATGGTTTCGGGTGGCTCTGCACGGACGGGAATCTGCTCAGCCAAGGCCACGGTGTCCTGCAGGGTCTTGCTGACCTCCTGCAACTCGCCCAGGGACAGCCCTCCCATGAGGTCGCAGCCCTGCCACGGGAGGACCCACTCCTGCTCTTCTATTTCCCTTCTCAGCTGTTGATCTTTTGCGTCCAGCACAGACATCCTGGCTTGGAGGGCTTCGATTTCTTTCTGTAGAGAATACAGAGAGCAGATTTTGTAAATGCACCCTGCTCGTGGCAGACTGCGCTGCTGAGAATGAGTCCCTTCCATGAGAGTCCGCCATATGCATGAGAACCGTGAAGTTGCCCTTCTGAAGCAGGCAGATTTTTGGAGGTTTGCTGAACTGGAAAAATCATGCCAGCTTTGTATTTCTGATTAGCTGGCATAAGGAGAAACATTCCCTCCCAAGCATGAAATAACTCCGGGTGGCGAGCCAAGAACTTGACTCGTAAGAAGCCAGCAAATATATAAACGACTTACTTCATTTCAGGTGACAGAGCTACAACACAAGGCGGCAAACTTCATGGACTTGAGACACCAGTAAGCAGGTAACACGACCCACAGACCAAAAAAGAAAAGCAAACAAGGCTTGGCTGGTCTGTCCCCAAACATGCAAATTTACCATATAGAGAAAGATTAGAAATCACAGCCTCTGAAGTCTACAGGATTGCGAGAACAATGAGATACCACAGATAGCACTCTGCTGTCTAGGTTCATAAAAATAGTAAATAAATTTAACTTCCACTGATACAACAAACCAAAATCCAAAGAATCGAGTATTGTCCAATCTTGAGGTCAATGGATAAAACAAGCAGCAGGTAACTGAATGCCCGCTGTGCATACAGTGTTATGGCAGCTAATCATCTCACTGACCATAGGATTCTGAATCTAAAATGAGACTCTTTTAATTCACATACTCCCAGGTTCCATGCACTGGTTTCCAGCTGATAAGAGCATAGCTCTAACCCTGGCTGTCCCCCCATCTCTCACCCACATCCTCTCAGCCTCAGGGTACAGATCACCCACAGATCCACCCACTGACCCCTCTTCCAGTAGGGGAGGAAGGACACACAGCAGGAGGTACTGAAGATCCACCCAAGACACCCTAAGAAAACAAGAGCATGTATCCCACTGGTCCAAGATTATGGTATTACTGACGCTGTCTCCCATCTCACCTCCCTACTTCCAACCTTTGAATTCCCATCCCCTATTCTTTTCTTTTCTGTTTGTTTGTTTGGGGTTTTTTTAACTGTGGTAAAATACAGGTAACATAAAATGTACCATCTTAACCATTTTTAAGTGTAATTCAGTGGCATTAAGTATATTCATATTGTTGTACAACCATCACCACCATCCGTCTCCAGAGCTCTTCGCATCCCGCACAACTGAAATTCTGTCCCCATTAAACAACGACCCCGCCATTCCCCCGCCTCCAGGCTTGGTGGTCATAATTCTGCTTTTTGTCTCTAGAATCTAGCTCTTCTGGGGACCTCGCCTACATGGAATCATACAATATTTGTCTTTTTGAGGCTGGCTCATTTCACTTAGTATAATGTCCTCAAGTTTCATCCATACTGTAGCACGTTTCAGAATGTTCTTCCTTTTAAAGGCTGAATGATACTGCATTGTATGTATACACCACATTTTGTTTATCCATTCATCTGTCGAGGGACCCTTGGGTTGCTTCCACCTTTTGACTGTTGTGAATAATGCTGCTATGGAGATGTCTTTGAGTCTCTGCTTTCAGTTCTTTTGGGGCTTATACCCAGAAGAGAAATTGCTGAATCACATGGTAATTTTACTTTTAATTTTTTGAAGAACCACCAACCTGTTTTCCACAGTGGCCCTCCACCCTATTCTCACACAGATGTCAAAGTGACTATTTAAATTGCAGTCAATTACATAACTGCACTGCTTAAAAACCCCCCATGGCTCCCAATCCAGTCAGAGAAGAGCCCAAGACCTCACAAGGCCCTGCAAAGGCCCTCTCATCACTGACCTTCTCCTCTGCTGTTCTCCACAACCCTGGCCTCCTGGCTGCCCTTTGAACGCACGGGGCACACTCCCACTGCAGCCTTCGAGTGACTGTCCCCTCCATGGGGAACGCTCTTACTGGAGATTTCTGCAGGGCCCCTCCCCCTCTTCCATCAAGCGTTCGCTTCAATCTCCCTTCTGAGTGAGCAGACTCCCCTACCGTGACACTCTGGTCCATGCACTGTAGCTCTTACCACCTTACAACATCCTAGGCATAGAATTTAGGCTTTTATTACGCTTGCCATTTCTTGTCTATCTCCCCACTCCCACCCCCACTAGGACATAAACTCCACAGGAACCCTGAGCACTGCAAACAGTACCTGGCATGTCGTAGCCACTCAAAAGCTCCTGCTGAATAAATTAATATCCACCTTCCCCCAGAGTTCTGCCACGAATGCTCCTTCCAAACACTAAGTATGTTCTGTACACTCTGACATCATCAAGAATTGGGGAGACCTTCAACTGGTGAATATTGTTCAGAACCAAAAACCAGACTTCACATTTTCAGCTACCCGAACCTTGCAATGATGCCCACTGACTATGAAAGTGCCAGTTTCTCATCCACCAGAGGGCAGACAGCAGAAGCAAGAAGAACTACAATCCTGCAGCCTATGTAATGAAAAC
The DNA here is from genome assembly GCF_002837175.3 of Physeter macrocephalus. NCBI lineage: Eukaryota > Metazoa > Chordata > Mammalia > Artiodactyla > Physeteridae > Physeter > Physeter macrocephalus. Next base: position 3,061,669 of record NC_041233.1, on the reverse strand, counting down.
CACATTCACAGAAAGATAGACAAAATGAAAAGGCAGAGGACTACATACCAGACGAAGGAACAAGATAAAACCCCAGAAAAAACAACTAAATGAAGAGGAAACAGGCAACCTTCCAGAAAAAGAATTCAGAATAATGATAGTGAAGATGATCCAGGACCTCGGAGAAAGAATGGAGGCAAAGATCGAGAAGATGCAAGAAATGTTTAACAAAGACCTAAAAGAATGAAAGAACAAACACCCAGAAGAATTAAAGAACAAACAAACAGAGATGAACAATACAATAACTGAAATGAAAAATACACTAGAAGGAATCAATAGCAGAATAACTGAGGCAGAAGAACGGATAAGTGACCTGGAAGACAGAATGGTGGAATTCACTGCCGCAGAACAGAATAAAGAAAAAAGAATGAAAAGAAATGAATACAGCCTAAGAGACCTCTGGGACCACATGAAATGCACCAACATTTGCATTATAGGGGTCCCAGAAGGAGAAGAGAGAGAGAAAGGATCCAAGAAAATATTTTAAGAGATTATAGTCGAAAACTTCCCTAACTTGGGAAAGGAAATAGACACCCAAGTCCAGGAAGCACAGAGAGTCCCAGGCAGGATAAACCCAAGGAGAAACATGGCAAGACACATAATAGACAAACTGACAAAAATTAAAGA
>NC_041233.1:3060125-3060918 GCF_002837175.3 Physeter macrocephalus | reverse complement strand
TTAAAGACAAAGAAAAATTATTGAAAGCAGCAAGGGAAAAATGACAAATAACATACAAGGGAACTCCCATAAGGTTAACAGCTGATTTCTCAGCAGAAACTCTACAAGCCAGAAGGGAGTGGCATGATATATTTAAAGTGATGAAAGGGAAGAACCTACAACCAAGATTACTCTACCCGGCAAGGATCTCATTCAGATTCGACAGAGAAATCAAAAGCTTTATAGACAAGCAAAAGCTAAGAGAATTCACCACCACCAAACCAGCTCTCTATAGCAAATGATAAAGGAACTTCTCTAAGTGCGAAACACAAGAAAAGAACCTACAAAAACAAACACAAAACAATTAAGAAAATGGTAATAGGAACATACATATTGATAATTACCTTAAATCTGAATGGATTAAATGCTCCAACCAAAAGACACAGGCGCGCTGAATGGATACAAAAACAAGACCCATATATATGCTGTCTACAAGAGACCCACTTCAGGCCTAGGGACAGACACATACAGACTGAAAGTGAGGGGATGGAAAAAGATATGCCATGAAAATGGAAATCAAACGAAAGCTGGAGTAGCAATACTCATATCAGATAAAATAGACTTTATTTTTTTTTTTTTTTTGTGGTATGCGGGCCTTCCTCTGTTGTGGCCTCTCCCGTTGCGGAGCACAGGCTCCAGACGCGCAGGCTCAGCGGACATGGTCCACGGGCCCAGCCGCTCCGCGGCATGTGGGATCCTCCCAGACCGGGGCGCGAACCCGGTTCCCCTGCATCGGCAGGCGGACGTGCAACCA
>NC_041233.1:3058981-3060103 GCF_002837175.3 Physeter macrocephalus | reverse complement strand
AGACTTTAAAATAAAGAATGTTACAAGAGACAAGGAAGGACACTACGTAATGACCGAGGGATCAATCCAAGAAGAACATATAACAATTATAAATATATATGTACCCAATATAGGAACACCTCAATACATAAAACAAATGCTAACAGCTATAAAAACAGGAAATCAACAGTAACACAATAATAGTGGGGGACTTTAACACCTCACTTACACCAATGGACAGATCATCCAGACAGAAAATTAATAAGGAAACACAAGATTTAAATGACACAACAGACCAGACAGATTTAATTGATATTTATAAGACATTCCATCCGAAAACAGCAGATTACACTTTCTTCTCAAATGTACATGGAACATTCTCCAGGTTAGATCACATCTTGGGTCACAAATCAAGCCTTGGTAAATTTAAGAAAACTGAAATCATATCAACCATCTTTTCTGACCACAATGCTATGAGATTAGGAACCAATTACAGGGGGAAAAAACCCGTAAAAAACACAAACACATGGAGGCTAAACAATACATTACTAAATAACCAAGAGATCACTGAAGAAATCAAAGAGGAAATCAAAAAACACCTAGAGACAAATGACGAGAACATGTAGATCCAAAACCTATGGGATGCAGCAAAAGCAGTTCTAAGAGGGAAGTTTATAGCAATACAATCCTACCCCAAGAAACAAGAAAAATCTCAAATAAACAATCTAACCTTACACGTAAAGGAACTAGAGAAAAAGAACAAACAAAACCCAAAGTTAGTAGAAGGAAAGAAATCATAAAGATCAGAGCAGAAATAAATGAAATAGAAAAAAAGAAAACAATAGCAAAGATCAATAAAATTAAAAGCTGGTTCTTTGGAAGATAAACAAAATTGATAAACCTTTAGCCAGACTCATCAAGAAAAAGAGGGAGAGGACTCAAATCAATAGAATCAGAAATGAAAAAGGAGAAGTTACAATGGACACCGCAGAAATACAAAGCATCATAAGGGACTATTACAAGCAACTCTTTGCCAATAAAATGGACAACCTGGAAAAAATGGACAAATTCTTAGAAAGGTATAACCTTCCAGGACTGAACCAGGAAGAAATAGAAAATATGAACAGACCAATCACAAGTAAT
>NC_041233.1:3058058-3058586 GCF_002837175.3 Physeter macrocephalus | reverse complement strand
GTTGTGGAGCACAGGCTCCGGACGCGCAGGCTCAGCGGCCATGGCTCACGGGCCTAGCCACTCCGCAGCATGTGGGATCTTCCTGGACCGGGGCACGAACCCGTGTACCCTGAATCGACAGGCGGATTCTCAACCACCGCGCCACCAGGGAAGCCCGCAGCTCTATTTACAATAGCCAGGACATGGAAGCAACCTAAATGTCCATCGACAGATGAGTGGATAAAGAAGATGTGGCACATATATACAATGGAATATTACTCAGCCATAAAAAGAAACAAAATTGAGTTATTTGTAGTGAGGTGGCTAGACCTAGAGACTGTCATATAGACTGAAGTAAGTCAGAAAGAGAAAAACAAATATCGTATGCTAACACATATATATGGAATTTTAAAAAATGGTTCTGAAGAACCTACAGTCAGGACAGGAATAAAGAAGCAGACATAGAGAATGGACTTGAGGACTCGGGGAGGGGGAAGGGTAAGCTGTGACAAAGTGAGAGAGTGGCATGGACATATATACACTACCAAA
>NC_041233.1:3057014-3058015 GCF_002837175.3 Physeter macrocephalus | reverse complement strand
GTGCTTTGTGACCACCTAGAGGGGTGGGATAGGGAGGGTGGGAGGGAGATGCAAGAGGGAGGAGATATGGGGATATATGTATATGTATAGCTGATTCACTTTGTTATAAAGCAGAAACTAACACACCATTGTAAAGCAATTATACTCCAATAAAGATGTTAAAAAAAATCTACCAACAAAGAAAAGACCAGGACCCGATGGCTTCACAGGTGAATTCTATCAAACATTTAGAGAAGAGCTAACACCCATCCTTCTCAAACTCTTCCAAAAAACTGCAGAGGAAGAAACAGTCCCAAATTAATTCTACAAGGCCACCATCACCCTGATACCAAAGCCAGACAAAGATACTACAAAAAAAGAAAATTACAGACCAATATCACTGATGAATATAGATGCAAAAAATCCTCAACAAAATACTAGCAAACAGAATCCAATAACACATTAAAAGGATCATACACCACAATCAAGTGGGATTTATCCCAGGGATGCAAGGATTCTTTGATATACACAGATCAGTCAGTGTGATACACCATGTTAACAAACTGAGGAATAAAAACCATATAATCATCTCAATCGATGCAGAAAAAGCTTTTGACAAAATTCAACACCTATTTACGATAAAAACTCTCCAGAACTGGGCATAGAGGGAACTTACCTCAACATAATAAAGGCCATATATGACAAACCCACAGCCAACATCGTCCTCTATGCTGAAAAACTGAAAGCATTTCCTCTAAGATCAGGAACAAGACAAGGATGTCCACTCTCGCCACTGTTATTCAACATAGTTTTGGAAGTCCTAGCCATGGCAATCAGAGAGGAAAAAGAAATAAAAGGAATCCAAATTGGAAAAGAAGAAGTAAAACTGTCACTGTTTTGCAGATGACATGATACTATACATAGAGAATCCTAAAGATGCCACCAGAAAACTACTAGAGCTAATCAATGAATTTGGTAAATTTGCAGGATACAAAATTAATACACAGAAATCTCTTGCATTC
>NC_041233.1:3013602-3056822 GCF_002837175.3 Physeter macrocephalus | reverse complement strand
TGACACAAACAGATGGAGAGATATACCATGTTCTTGGATTGGAAGAATCAATATTGTGAAAATGACTATACTACCCAAAGCAATCTACAGATTCAATGCAATCCCTATCAAACTACCAATGGCATTTTTTGCAGAACTAGAACAAAAAATCTTAAAGCTTGTATGGAAACACAAGAGACCCTGAATAGCCAAAGCAATCTTGAGGGAAAAAAATGGAGCGGGAGGAATCAGACTCCCTGACTTCAGACTATACTACAAAGCTACAGTAATCAAAACAATACGGTACTGGCACAAAAACAGAAATATAGACCAAAGGAACAGGATAGAAAGCCCAGAGATAAACCCACGCACCTATAGTCAACTAATCTATGACAAAGGGGGCAAGGATATACAATGGAGAAAAGACAGTCTCTTCAATTAAAAAAAAAAGTGCCAGTTTATTGGAGAATATTTTCAAATAGCGACAATGTTTGCTTCCCTTTGCCACCTTGCTATTGTATGGACTTGGATGGGCAAACTCAGATAATAAGAACACTCTGCATGAGGCAGGGGCAGCGGGAGGGCTTCCTGTAACATGTCTGAGCCCCATTAACTTGTCTAAGGTCATTCAGCTGTTTGGAGCCTAAGCCAGCTCTTGGACTCAGTGTTAAAGCCCTCAGCTCTTTTCAGAAGTCAATGCTCCCCATTCCTGCCTCAAGGCAGGTGTGGACAGAGCTTCAGGGCTCCTTGTCTCTGGGGGACACTGTCGACTTCCAGAGCTCCTGGTTGCCTCCTGGCTGGAATTCAGGGCTGCACCAAGATTTCTAGCCCCTGATGATTCTCGGCCAACTTGCATCCACTGCTCTGGGCCAACCTGGAGCTCCCACAATGCCCCAGTCATTCCCAGTCTTTCCCAGTCCCACCCACCTTGCCCAGTCCACACTTACAGCTCTGCCTCCTGACAGGTGCTACTCACAGTCCAACCTGACAGCCAATTTCCATAAAGCATTGCCACAGCTCAGATTTTTTTTCTGCCTTCTAAAAGAACCTTCTTCAGGGCAAAATGAGAAGAGGTGACAAACTGGCCTGGCAGACAAGGATTGATCGTTGATTCTGTGACTCACTCAGGCTCTGCTCATGTCTTTAACTATGACCCGAATGCCGACCCAACAAAGGCCCTGATGCTGCTCCTAAGTCATGCCCTGACAGTGTCTCCAGCTAGGGGCCTGACGCTAAGCCTCACTCAGACCCTGTTGCTCACCCTTAGTCCGGCCCTGATGCTGGTCATAAATAAGGCCCTGAGGTTCTCAGTAACTAAGGTCTTGATACTATCCCTAGGTCATTTGCTGACATGATCCCTAGGCGTTACCCTAACTCTGTCCCTAGCTAATGTCCTGCCTCTTATGCTAACTGAAGCCCTTATGCGATGCCGACGTCAGGACATGAATTGAGTCCCAAAGCATATTCAAGGAAAGCATATTCAACAGGTAATGAGGAATAGCAAAAACAGGCACACACACCGCCAAGCTTTCAACCCCTCATTTGTAATGAGACTCCCGACAGGCCCCCTAGTCACCACCCTCCACCTTGTGCTTCCAGGTGGACAGCCAATGCTCTAATTGCTGCACTCAAGCAAAGCAAAGACCCACTTTGCTGCCTTTGGCTCAAATGGATAAGAAAAATGCTGTCTTATTTCTTGAAGATTCTTCACCCACTTACCTGTAACTGCTGCTTTTCTTGGAGAAGCCAATCTCGCCTGGTGATGGACACAAGCAGGTTGTCCTGAGCGGTGGGTTCTGACATCTTCTGCTCCATTCTGAGCTGGGCTTGGGTGTCGTCACTGCCAGCTCTTAAAACAAAACGTACATATTGGTACAGATACGGATGAGCTGAAATCCTCAGATCTACAACAATGTTAATGGAAAGAAGGTCCATAAAGTGGCCCCCAGCGGCTCTCATCCTTAGGAGGGTCATAGGGGTGAGGTCCCTAATGTAAGTTTTTGTTTTAATGACAATCTGTCGGCGCTTCGGCTGTTTCCCAGAGCCACCTTGCTTAATTGGACTGGGCACCGTCCAGCACTGTAGCTATGCGTGTGGCTATCTGTGCTGAAAATGTAAAATACACACCAGATTTTAAAGACTTAGTATGAAACAAAGAGTGCAAAACAGCTCATTAATGATATTTACGTTCATTACCTGTTGGAATGACAATGTTTTTGATATATTGGGTTAATTAAGTATATTTTAAAAATTAATTTTACTTGTTTTTTCTTACTTTTAAAAAATGTGGCTACTAGAGCATTTAAAATCAGGTATGTGATTTGCATTATACATCATTGGACAGCTCTGCCTGGACCATCCAGAGCAAAATTCCAGGGCTGATCTTGGCTGTGGAGATGACAAAGAGGGTTGACTGATGCTTGGGTCAGAGATTCTCAGAAATGGTTTGCTAGAAGACTGTCAAAAACCACTAAAAATCTGTTTGGCTCTTTCTCCCATGCTCACAAGAGTTGGCATATTTGGTTGAAGCAACGCTGGTGAAGATGCGGCCCAGGCTGCCACCTTATGCTGGTGAGTTGCTGTTGCAGAAGCCTTGCAGGTGTTTCTCATCAAAGGATGACAAATCAATTTATAAGCGGTTACAGCAGTAAACAAGACTTGTCCCCTGCACAGAGCAGAGGCAATGGATAAACCAAGGCCACGGACAAACGCTCCCCCCAGGGCTCAGACCTACTCACTGAAGGAGTGGAAAGGTAGAAGCCATGCTCTCACTTCCTACATCTTAACATGGCCCTTACGTTAACAAGGGGGCCTACCAAGCACCACAGTGAAACAGCCCTAATATTCTTAGAAACAATGATAGAAAATATGTCACCTCAGCTTTTCTAAGTTAGAAAACAGTGGCCACAGAAAAGGGCCAAAAGAATAAATTTAACTGGAGAAAAAAAATTGCAGAAAGGAAACTTTCAAGCAAGACAAAATAATAATGGTTTAGCCATTAAACAAAGAAGTCAAAAACCTTTTGCTCCTCCTCAAGGACTATAGGTAACATTCTGAGCCATGTCCTTTGAGCTCTTTGGCAGATATTGAAACCCTCACCAGGTAGAAGAAGTTAACTGTATGCTGCTCACAAGCACACAGACCCCAGACCGGTTGGAACCAGAAGGTTGATGATGTTGACTCTCAGTTACCTCACTACCAACCAATCAGAAGAAGGTCCACGAGCTGATCACACACCCCACAACCCCCCTCCCTCACCCTCTCTTTATAAACCTTTCCCTGAAAACTGTCGGGGAGTTTGGGGGTCTTTTGAGCACTAGCTACCTGGACTCCTTGCTTGGCGCCTGCAATAAACACTGCACTTTTCTTCACCCCAACCTGGTGTCAGTAGATTGGCTTTCCTGGGTGTGGGCAAGCAGACCCAAGTTTGGCTCCGTAACACTGGGTCACACAGAGAGCAAGAAGCAGCGGTGAGGAGTCCACCAAAGGGCCATCAGGCTGGTTGCCACTTTCCAGCCCTTCCCTGGACACCATACTCCAGTCAGGTTTCAGCAAGATTACAAACTCCTGTTTCTTCCTGGCTTCTAGCCACATGCCACCCACACCTGCTGGCTAAGTCCCCTTTTGCCCATGATTCAACACAGGCAGCTGAGAGTGACAGCTTCAAGGAAGTAGACGACCACGGTTTGAGCGCTAACTCCACCTTTTTCTAGCTATGTGTCCTTGGACTTACCAAACCTCTCTGAACCTCACCTCCCTTGTTTTTAAAATGAGGATGATGGTGAGGCTGATGCTTTCCCTATATGGCTCTACATGGCTGACTACGGGATCAAATGTATTCAACAAATGGCCACTGAGTGCCTACCCTGTGCAGGTCCCACCCTCACCCTGGGGCCATACGGGGACTCTGTCCTCGGGGAGCTGGCCGCTTCCCTCCCACCTCAACGTTGGCATCAGGAGACTGAATGCTGTGCTCACGTCCACTGGACACACCGTCCTTTGTAATGAAGAGTAAAGATGAGATGTTTCTGAGGACCCTTTCCATGTATCAGAAGGGGGAGGGGGGTGGTCCCTGGAAGGAAACCACCATCAGCTATTGTGGGAATGGAACCCACGTCCTCCCCTGGGCCCCCGAGCCTCAGCCTGTCCACCCAGCCTCTCGCTCTGGACGGTGAACCTCAGCCCATCTCGAGCTGCTGTCCCCAAGGCCCAGCACTGAGCAGGGCTTAGCAAATATTTACCGAGTGACTTCATGAGTCCATGGCCTGGAAAAATCCAGAAGCTGTTTATATTCAGCTTTCGATTGCGTTAGATCATTTCTTCACACTAATTTATTTCTCAATTCGCTCTGCTTATGCAAGTATTAAGAGTTTCCTGAATTTCCTAAACAGATACCATCTGGGTCGGGATGGGAGTTAGTGAAGGAAATCAACACAGAATTGAAAATGAGCTGCAGGGGAACTACAGGTGGGTCACTGGGAATTCTCCTTATTATCGTTAATCACATTCATTACTTAATCCATAAAAAAAGCCCCTGTGATTCACCGAAACTCCTCTCAGACTTTGACTCTGGGTAGAGAAAGCCATGCACAGATGGCTGAGTGGTGGCCCCAGGACAAAAGACGGCTCGGGAATGAAGCCGGGGACCGGTTTCCATCTCAGCCCATCAGCCCTCAGAGCCACACTTCCTCTGCCTCCTACAATGCTGTTCCCTTTATTTTAATAAACCCCAACGTGTAATCCCAAATGTCAGTGCAAATTAGCCTTGCTATAAACTAATCAGTACGGAAAACGAGCAAATCCCTCAGGAGCAAGAATTAAAAACACGTGGGTTGGAACGTTAGCGCAGCACTCGGTGCCCACGGGGACTCGGGGTGTCTAGGACCACACTATCAGCCCCGGGTTTCATGCAGGCCCCCATCTGCCCAGTGCTGGAAAAATCCTGGCCTTATCTACTTTTGTCTTTTCCACCAATCACTTAAAGAAGGATAAAACCCATTTGTAAAATAAGATCCTACACCACTGAAAACAGTATAGATCCAAATTGCACAGGAGAGCATATTGCATCCCAGGGATAACATGGACCACGTGACTTTTGTGAGTACAGAGTTCAGTAATATTGAGAAAAGAATGAATCCCACCTGGGGGGAGGTGTTTCCTGAGAGTGTGCACCTGTGATGAACCCACCCGGTCACCTCCTCTGCAGCTGGCTCGCAGGGCCCGGGGCCCTCCAGTGTGCTGCCTTTGCTTGGAGGGCCGCCTTCGGGAACGTCTAGAGTGAGACAGGGCAGAGGGGAGCCCAGACATTCCACCAGCTGGGACATCCCGCGCCAGAACGGCTCTTGGCAATTGCTGTGGTTTATACAGTTGTACGTATAACACAGAGGGTCCCTTTCCAGACAGGAATGACAGTCATCACGATGCCAGGAAAACTTCTATGTGGTGCCACTGCTGGCATCGTAGTTTTAATTGAGGACAGAACCAAAACGGATGCTCTCATTTTCACAGGGAGGAAAACCTCAGCTCAGATGACCACTTCCGGCTACAAGACTTGAGTAGGACCTTCTGAATACCTTTGCCAACTCCTGCCCCATATCGAGGACTATTCTATCAAATTTATGTCATCCGACGAATGTGTTTCCATCCCTCCCTCGTTGGGAAGATGGTGATAACGAAGTGGTTTGGGCCAGTGATGCAATCAATGAAGTGTGCGTTAAATCTGGAAATAGCTTTCTTAGCCAACAAACAACGTCATAAATGACTGAGGCCACTCTGATGGCACAATAGAACATTGTAAATTTGCCAGGGACAATGTAGGTGACTTTACAGTTCTTCCTTATATATCTGATCTGGGTCTAAAAGTAAGGAGAGTGGAGGAAAAGTCATACACCTTAGAAAAGTGGACATCATTGGTTTCTACGATCTTATCCCACATATAGACATGACAGCCTTGCAGGAGGGGCACGTGGACATTTACTTGGGTTTATAATAACCACGCCCAATACAACAGGCTTCAGACAGACTTCAGCTGAATTTGAGCCAAGAGGATGACACAGGAGACCTTCATTTGGAAGTTTTATCTATAATCCACTGATTTTGAAACAAATTCCGATAAGTCTTCTGTGACTCCCTTCAACTGTCGTTTCTCCTCTTTTCCTTCCTCCCTTACTTCTCAAGGTGATGACAAGGGATCAGAGGTGGGTCTCCTGGGAGAGACGCAGGCCGGCTAGTCCCCATTTGGCTCGAGCTGTGATTAGGGGTTGAGAAACGTCTCCTGCCATGTCGGTAACACGGATCATTTTTATGCCACCTCATTTTACATCTCTGGTAAAATGTGTCTGTAACAGTTATTTTCTTTTGCCGTGTATCTCCATCCCAGCCTGTGAACTTAGAGCTGATCATCGCTGAATTCTGTGGTGTGATGGTCCCGACACGACAATGAAATGGAAATAAAGAATCACATGTTTCAAAGGGAAGAGAGGAAGAGCTGGTCAGAGGAAAAATGACTCAGCCCAGAAGCATCATGAGCTACACAACATTCATCTGTTCCAATCAGAAAGGAAGTAGGTGGGCAGGAAGTATCTGGACAGGCAAACCAGAGCCCTGCCTTGATAAGCCACATTGGAAAACCATCGTATATCTTTGTTTTTAAACTCTGCTGTACTTTGTTTACTTGTGTTTTAAGTTATCTATGGGGAAACGGTCTTTGATAAAGGGCACTTTGCATACACACACACACGTGCACACACACAACTGAAGATGTAAACATGACCCGTTTTCATGTACATGGTGGTGCAGGTCCAGTGGGAAAACACATAGGATGTACAGTCAGAGAAAAGCAAGGTATCAATGAGAAAATTATCAGTCATATGTGCACAGGAGACCAAACCTCTCTCTTAGGAGAAAGGAAAAAGTAACTTTCCTTGGACTGGGTGAAAGATACAGCAAAAGCAGATTCCCGATCATTGCTGTGCTAGGATGTTGAGGTGGAATTTTCCAGTTGCTCCAGAATCAGACGCAAACGCTGAAGGACACAGGCCTAAATGCCCTCCACCCCGAATCGGGAGCAGCGAGGGAGGTGTCCACCCAGGGCCGCACAAGCTGCAAACCACCAGCACCCTCACTCACCACCGTGCTGACCGTGCAGGAAATGGAGTCTTCATGAGAGGTGCTTCCCTGCCCAAGCCCCCAGCCCCGCATGGGGGCAAACAGGGAGTAAACTCTCCCACCCAAACCAAATGAAGGAAAAGCAAGTCCACTAGACCCCCTCTTCCAGCCAGGGGGTGTCCTGCAAGGAAGGCTGACGTCTGGTTCTCCCGTATGAACCTCTATCTGCGTCTGGTTCTCTCTGGAGCAAAATCTGAGACAAGGAGCTGAGTTCGGGCTGCTGTTTGGCCAGAGTGGGTGGTAGGAAGAGGAAAAGTCAATAAACCGTGTGCTATGGAGCTGATCACCACAAAGGCAACTGGGGCGCCAACCAACTGGGAAACGTCCTGGGAGAAAATGTGTGGAACACTCCTCGAAGCTGTCCCCCTGGACGTGGGGACGCTGGAGCATTAATCTTCCCTCAGGGGCATCACTCACTCCCCTTCCTCACAAGAGGCAGGGAAAGCCCCGTGGCAGAGAAGCCTGTCGGGTGCAAAGCCGTCAGTGGGCACAAAAGCGTCCGCAGCTGGAGAGGGAATCAGAGGGAGGCCAAGGGGATGGGACGCGGGGCATCAGGTCTCTGCAGCAATCCCCGTCCACACGGCGACCCTGTGACGCACCGCCGCCCGTCGAGCAGAGACGAAGGAACGGGAGAGCCACAGCAGGGCAGAGGGCCTGAACCGGCCGACCCGCACTCCCACCGCTCGGTGTGGCAACGATACGGGAGCTTCCTGTGAATCAAGTGAACCCAACAAAAGGGATCCTCCCAGCAAGGGCACCCCACAGGCCAAGGAGACCCAGAGAAAGAGGATGGGTGACACGTGAAAAACGGTGGTTGCCCCCGTGGGGTGGAGAGATTGTGTTCACGTCAGGATCAGGGAGGCGCTGCAGTGGCCTCTGGGGACCCCGCACCCGCGTCCCACAAGAGAGGGGATGTGTCAGCACGTATTCACGGGGGTATCAGCACCTCTGTTGGCCGGGGGGCAGCGAGGGCCCACAAGGGGAGGGTTACAAACACTGGACGGGGAAAGATTTGAATTGGACGTATGAATGATGCTTCAAACTAGACTCAATGGATGAGCATCAGTAACTGAAAATGCCCCAGACATCTGTATTTTCTGCCCAAGATACCATAGAGAAATGGGGGAAATGTGTTCAACAGAGCACAGCAGACCAGAGAACAGACAAACCACGATGCCTTTGTACCCTGCTGAGTAGAGATACACCAATGACCCAGTTATATTACAGAGCAGTGCGGTACCAAAGACAGAGACAAACGCATACCAAACCATTTGAGTACCAGTAATCTGCTTTAGAGGAGCCCAGTTAACCCCTGGGGTGACAGCTAACACTCCCTGGGCTGCTGGAAGGACCTGGACAAAGCCAGTATGATTCAGGGTGACACACAGAGAATTAAACAGTGCTTTTTAGAATGATGAATTAAACAGGGATTATTATGAACAAAATTACTTGGGTGTTTACATTTCCTCAGATCTTATTCTAAACCAAATTTTCTTAACTTGAGAGCCAAAGGCCCCCTAGAGAGGGAATCAATAAGCTCAGAAGATCTGCACGCAAGTGTTTGTATGCAGTTGTCCGTATGTTTGTACATACGTGGTTCTGTGATGGAAGAAATCTATAGCTTTCATTAGATCCTCTAGGAAACCCTTGATCCCAACATGGCGAAGGGGTACTTATTTGTGTTGTTATTAATCAGTATTGAAAATGTGCCATGCCAATGCAACTTTTTTATTTCTACAGGAAAAGCACCATCATTGGAAAGCATTCTGTTTCTCCCTGGACTCGGAAAGCCCCTGGCCTGGGAGAAACCTTCCCATCCAGGCTCTGGCTGCCTGAGCTCGGGCCAGACACCCCGTCCCCCTGGTGGCCACTGTGAGAACTGCAGGCAAAGCCCCTGGTTCGGGGGAAACCTGCGAGTCCAGATAATCCCGCTGATGACACTCGTCACAGGCTGGATGGGCAGTCGGCACAGTGAGAGACGATTTTTTAAATTATTAATGACTATGTAATTATGTTAACGCGCAGTAGAAAAATATAAGAAAGGAACTGATTCTGAGTCATTGTTCTCTGTGTTAATAATGGGACAGATGGCTTTGGCACGAGAAAAGCCAAGATAATGCTTAAATAACTGAAGTGTGGAAAAGAGCGATCTGATTCAACCCCCTCCTTTTCTCATGAGGGGAGTGAAGTGTGGAGACGGTAGGAAACTACGTCAGGTCACATAGAGCTGGGTAGTGCAAGAGACAGGACCAAATCCAGGTTTCCTGGAGCTCCAATCGGGGCTTCTTCAAGATACCGTGGGGACTTCCCTGGTGGCGCAGTGGTTAAGAATCCGCCTGCCGATGCAGGGGACACGGGTTCGAGTCCTGGTCCGGGAAGATCCCACATGCCACGGAGCAACCAAGCCCGTGAGCCACAACTACTGAGCCTGCGCTCTAGGGCCCGCGAGCCACAACTACTGAGCCCATGCGCCACAACTACTGAAGCCCGCACACTCTAGAGCCCGTGCTCCGCCACCGCAGTGAGAAGCCCGCGCACCGCAACTAGGGAAAGCCTGCGTGCGGCAACGAAGACCCAACGCGGCCAAAAATAAATAAATGAATGAATTAATTAATTAACTTTTTTTTTAAAAAGATACTGAACCTCCTCCTTGCGGGGTGTGTCAAAAGCAAGGCTGAAGGAGTGTTTTCTCCAGGGCAACTGAACCACGTTAGAGTGAAGGTTCTTCCTCTCTCCCTCTCTATACACATGCATCTTGGTGAACCTACATGTAGATACACATATGTATCACATTCATTCATTCCGTGAATATTTATGGAATACTTATCATAGGTCAGCCACTGCTCTAGTGTCTAGGAATAAAAAGATAAATGCAATACAGTCTTGTCCTCAAGGAGCTCACAGTCTGTCAGAGTAGACAGATATTCAAGGAAACAGATTAATTTAAGAGCCAAGGCAGGGGTGAGGTCATTCAAGGTCCTCCAGTAATGCAAGGGGTAGATGCTGTGACTGACACGGGCAAGGCTTCACAAGGATGGGAGCTGAGCTGAGTCGTGAAGAATGAGCAACAGTTAGGTGACAACTTCTACCACTTCAGCGTGTGTCAACTGCAGGGGCTGGTGACGCCTAGTGAAATTCCGGCTGCTGGAAAGCTAGGCAAGAGCTGCACTGGAAAAGCTGTGAATGTCACGCTAAGCAACACAGACCTTATCCCAAGAACAATGAGGGCCACCGTGCATGACACAGCGTTTCCACCTGAGGCATCACGGAAGATGAATAAGAGGGAGTAATATTAAAAAAAAAAAAAAGCAGCAGAGGGAGGCCCGCATACCAAAAAAAAAAAAAAAAAAGAGGGAGTAATATTGAGATCAGGAACACCAGCCAGGAGACCGCTGCAAGAATCCAGATCACAATTATTAAATCAGAATGGAAGCACTGACATGAGGATAAGCAAGGGGTGCAGGAATGCAGTAAAAGACAGCGGAGTCCACAGGACTTGGTCCCCAGTTGGATTGGGGATTAAGGCCTAAGGGGAGGAGCAGAGGCTGAACCAGAGCTCTTACTTGGGTCACTGGGTAGATGGCAGCATAAGTCACTGAAACTGGGGATCCAGGAGCAGGGACTGACTGGGGAGAAAGAGAGTAAATTTAATAACTAGATAGTTTTAAAAGATAGTCAATTTAGTAAAGGCAAGAATACAACAACACGGGCTTCCCTGGTGGCGCAGTGGTTGAGAATCCGCCTGCCGATGCAGGGGACACGGGTTCGAGTCCCGGTCCGGGAAGATCCCACGTGCCGTGAAGCGGCCGGGCCCGTGAGCCATGGCCGCTGAGCCTGCGCGTCCGGAGCCTGTGCTCCGCAACGGGAGAGGCCACGACAGTGAGAGGCCTGCGTACCGCAAAACAAAACAAAACAAAACAAAAACAGAATACAACAACAGTAAACTTTTAAGGTAAAAAGGTAGTACGCTTAGTAAAGCTCAGGGAGTTGTTCAAAAGAAAGCCGAGTTGTGGGCTGGAATTTTAGAGAGAGACCAGGGGTAGGGATAGAAATTTGAGGGAAATTAGGAACTTCCCTGGCGGTCCAGTGGTTAAGACTCTGTGCTGCCAGTGCAGGGGGCCCGGGTTCAATCCCTGGTAGGGGAACTAAGATCCCACATGCTGCACGGCGTGGCCAAAATAATTTAAAGAAAGAAAAAGAAAAAGAAATTTGAGGGAAATTAGTACATTAGTGGTACCTGAAGCACAGGAGTATCTGAGATCCCCCAGAGAGAGTATATAAAGTGGGAGGAGAGGATGGAGAAAAACAGAAGACAGAGGAGCATCAATATGAAGGGGTTGGGGAGAGAAACAGGAGCTCTTCAGAAATGGAAAGGAATGGCCCGCAGGGCAGCAAGAGCAGGAAAGAGTGATTTGAGAAGGCCAAGGTGAGAGAGTTTCAGGGATGAATCCGATTGATCAAAAGTTCTAGACGGTGCCGTGACAATGCACAGAAGCATTTTAAGATGACTTTGAAATTGAGCAACTAGAAAATCATTACCAACTTTGAGAGCGGCCAAGATAGAAATCAGAGCCCAGTGGGCTCAAAAAGTGAATGGGAACTAAAAACAGCATCCAGGTAACTCCTGTGAGGAAAGGAGACAGGGTGAACAAGGTACGCCACGGGTTTATATGGGCATCATAAATGATTAATAATGTACTTCTGTGGGGAACATATTCGGTTGAGCGACATGAACATGCTATCTTTATGGGTCACAGTCAAATATGAGAAAGGGCAGGGGGTGTAACCTGAGTGAGAAAGCAGGACATCGCCTTTATTTTAGTTCACCGTGTTCTATGAGACGCTCAGCCGAGACCATAACAAAGCATCACTCTCCAACCACATCATGTGTAGCTAAAGAGACGATCGTTGGAGAGCAGGTGCCAGCTCAGACTCAGAGAGATAGCGTGGGAAGCTAGTTCCAAACTGGGACTCAAGCCAGAGGCGAGGTTTCTGCCCAGGCTCGGTACCCACCCACTGGGGGCCTGCATGAGTCCCTGAAGCCTTCCTGGGCCTCGTTTCCTCATCTCTAAATACAGATAGGGATGTAGATGATGAGGATGTAATCTCCATAGAGATACATATATCAATATACAAAATCTACCACCCCCTGGAATTGGCTCGAGGATTCAGTGAATTACTTCTTATTCATCAAAAGAAGACTAGATAAGCAAAATGTGGTACATAATACAATGGAACATGATTCAGCCTTCAAAAGGAAGGAAATTCTGACGCGTCACAACATAGACGAACCCTGGCTCAGTGAAATAAGCCAGTCACAAAAGGACAAATAGCATATGATCCCACTTATGTGAGCTACTCAGACTAGTCAAATTCATAGAGACAGAAAGTAGAAATGGTGGTTGCCAGGGGTTGGGAAGGGGGGACAAGGGAGTTAATGGGATTTTTTTAATTGAAGTATAGTTGACTTACAATGCTGTGTTAGTTTCTGGTATACAGCAAAGTGATTCAGATACATTAAAATATATATATACATATATTATATATATATATATCTTCCTCATATTCTTTCCGTCGTAGCTTATTACAAGATACTGAATACAGTTCCCTGTGCTATACAGTAGGACCTTGCTGTTTAGCTATTCTATATAAAGTAGTGTGTACCTGTGAATCCCAAACTCCTAATTTATCCCTCTCCCCCCTCTTTCCCCCTTTGGTAACCATAAGTTTGTTTTCTATGTCTGTGAGTCTGTTTCTGTTTTGGAAATAAGATCAATTGTATGATATTTTAGATTCCACATATAACTGTTATCATATGGTATTTGTCTTTCTCTGCCTTTGTCTGACTTACTTCACTTAGTATGATCATCTCTAGGCCCATCCATGTTGCTGCAAATGGCATTATTTCATTCTTTTTTATGGCTGTGTAATAGTCCACTGTATATATGTCCCACACCTTCTTTATCCATTCATCTGTCCATGGACACTTAGGTTGCTTCCATGTCTTGGCTATTGTAACTAGTGCTTCTATGAACATAGAGGGGCATATGTATCTTTTCGAATTAGAGTTTCCTCTGGATACTGGCCCAGGAGTGGGATTACACAATCATACCATTGCTCTATTTTCAGTTTTTTAAGGAACCTCCATACTGTTTTCCATAGTGGCTGCACCAATTGATATTCCCACCGACAAGGTAGGAGAGTAGGGAGTTAGACGGGGACAGAGTTTCAGTTTTGGAAGATGACAAAGTTCTGGAGATGGCTGGTGGTGACGGCTGCACAACAATGCGAATGTACTTAATGCCACTGAACTGTACACTTACAAATGGTTGAAATAGTCAATTTTATGTTATGTATCTTTTATCACAATGAAAATTTTTTTTAAGTGAGTTACTTCTTAAAGCACTTAGTGACTCTTAACGCAAGTAAGAGTGTTGCGCAAGTGTTGGTTAAATTAATAGAAACACAATACGCTGGCAGATGCTAAAAACGGCCCGAGCCTGGGGTGGAGGACCAGAAACACCCCCAAAGATCAAAAGAAAGAAAGAATTAAGTAGAACGTCAAGTTGGGAAGGGCCTGTGTGAGAAGGGGACAGGAAATAAGGTGATATGTCAATGTCAGATGAAAAAAGAATAGAAATATGGGATGTGAGATTCACCTGTTCTTTAAGAGAATCATGTACAAGTTCACTCAACCAACATTTATAAGGAAGCACCTACCAGGTACCAGGCACTCTGCTACGTGCTTCCCGCAAAACTGCAGGACAGGCACGTGAGAAAATAACCAGCCTCACTGTCAAGACGGGTTCTAGGGAGCTGCCAAGATCAACTGAATGTAAAATGAGGACTAGGCCGGACAGGCCTGTGATTGTCAGAGCCAGCTGGAAGCTGGAAGTAAAGTGTAATTGCTGTGGCCATGTTTACACCCAAGTAGAAGCAGACCTGCACTCTGATTAGGCTAACCGCATTCATCACTACCCCTTCCCCCTCAAGCCTTTACCCAAGGAGAGAGGTCACCAGCAGACAGATGAGAACCATGGTTCACACTTTTCCAACAGGCCATCACCTGGGACCCGGCCCCAGACAGCCTGACTTAGCTGGTCTGGGGAAGAAGCTGGACATTTAAAAACTCTCCAGGTGATTCAAACGTGCAGCCAGGATTGAGAGCCACTGAAATAGCTTCTGCCTTCCATCTAGTCCCGGTCCTGGGAGACCCTTGGGTAGCCGAAAGAGCAGAAGATGCTCTGGAGGAAGAGTCAGGAGGAGGATGTGTTTTCATCCCTCGGTCAGAGGGGGCCACCTGTGGATCTTACAGGATGACAGAATACCCAGCCGCCCTCGGCAAGAGGAAATCCAGCTCCGCCTTCTCAGGGGGTGGGCTTCCCAGGGGAGCTTAGCACCCAGCCGTGCCTGTGCTTGTCGACGGGCCCTGCTGGCGCTTAGCAGAAGGGCTTCCTAGCGCGTGTGACCCACCCCGGTCCCTGCCTCTGGAAGGAGCCCTCACCTGTCCAACCAGCAGAAAGGGTGCTTCCCGGGAAAACGCAGCGAAGGGTCTCCCGGGCTCTTCGCCACTCAGGAGCGGGGAGAGGGAAGAGGGCCCCCAGGGGAGAGTACATACCTCTGGGCCGCCCGGTGCAGGGTGGCCTGGGCCTGTGCCCTCAGGTGGCCCAGGAGGCCACTGAGGGCCGGGTGCTGTGAAGGGAGCTGAAAGTGCAGGCTGCTTCTCTCTTTCTCCAGGGCCTCTAATCTTTGTTGGATCATCTCAGCTGGAAAACAAAAATGATGAGAGGGGAATAAAGAACCATAAAACTCAAAACAGACAACCCAGTGTCCCTGGGCTCCACCTCCAGCCAACAGTCACCTCAATGACATAATACAAAGGTCACCTGTTTCTAGGTCAGCACTTTCATCTCTTGGTTCATGCTTTTAAGAATCTTCCGTCTTTTTATTGAAAACGCAG
Organism: Physeter macrocephalus; assembly: GCF_002837175.3. Lineage (NCBI taxonomy): Eukaryota > Metazoa > Chordata > Mammalia > Artiodactyla > Physeteridae > Physeter > Physeter macrocephalus. The sequence goes on along the minus strand of NC_041233.1, from coordinate 3,041,716 downwards.
CCCCCTTGGCTTTCATTCTTCTATCGGAGGTTACAGTCTATGTGTTTACATGATGATTATCATTATGACCATCACACAGGAGGATACATCATACTAATTATTTTTAAAACCATGATGGCTATTTGGGAGAAAACCTGCTAATTTTGATGAGTCTGTATAACCAGTTGAAAAATATCAGTGCCCAAATGTTGACTTTTGAGAATGTTTCCTTAGAAACTGTCCATCAACAGAGAACCAGTCACACTTACTGAAGTCACAGAAGTGATGTTCAAACTGTCATGCTACAGCTGACCAGAGACCTGCTTCAGTTGGGTGGAGGGAAAGCAGGCTCAGGTGTCGTGTGCAGCAACCCTGAGTCTCTGGGGAATGTCAACTGCAAGACCTCCCCGTCACTTAGCCGTATGCCTTGTGACCAGTAGCCAGAAACCTGCTCAGAGAATTTGCCAAGGATTCATTCTAGCAATACCAGAAAGTGTCGTCTACTTCCTGTGCAAGACCAAGTGACAGCTACTGCCAGGGCTCTCAGTCTGTGCCACCTTCTTCAAAGAGACAGCGGAGCTAATTCAGATGCTACACTTACAACACACAGTGGCGTCTGGCCTGACAGGTCTTCTAGGATAACGCCGAAAGGTACCTGACCCCGTTCTCTAACACCAAGCTTCATACTTTTAGAATATTTTATTTTATTTTAATTAATTTTTACATTTTTATTAATTTATTTACTTTATTATTCAGTTATTTCCTTATTTTTTGCTGTATAAAATCAAAACTTCAGTGAAAAGCGAGCAAGTTCTTACCTTATATGCTTTAAAATAACATACTGATGCGGTCCTGATGCAGTGGTAAAGATGTATTAAGATACTATTACAGGGGCTTCCCTGGTGGCGCAGTGGTTGCGCGTCCGCCTGCCGATGCAGGGGAGCCGGGTTCGCGCCCCAGTCTGGGAGGATCCCACGTGCCGCGGAGCGGCTGGGCCCGTGAGCCATGACCAATGGGCCTGCGCGTCCGGAGCCTGTGCTCCGCAACGGGAGAGGCCACAACAGCGGGAGGCCCGCATACCACAAAAAAAAAAAAAAAAAAAAAAAAAAAAAAAAAAAAAAAGATACTATTACATAGGGATTAGGAGAAAACTGAGTTTGCACCTCAACTCTGACATTTCTAGCTGTCTGACCTTCAAGTGACTTAATCTTTCTAAGCTTCAATTTCCTAATCTGCAGAAACAGGCCTCATAATAGTCTGCACGTCATAAGATCTTCTGAGGATTAAATGAGATAATCCACACAAAGCATTTAGCACCAGGCCTGGCACCTATAGCACGTGTCCAAAAGGATCGGCTATTATTAGTAGTGCCAGCAAGTCCTGGCCTTCAAGTGTCCACAAGAAAGTCAGAAACCCAGGCTGGCGTCCCTCTGCTGGCCGCAGCATTGTAAACTGCACCCTCCCACGGCCAGGTGAAAAGTCCGCAGAGAACACAAGCTGATCCAGCAAAAGCAAACACTGGAAATGGGAAATTGACTGCTAAAAATCACATTCACAATGAATGGCAAAGGAAAATATGAATTATCCCAGGAAACAACTGGGATTAGGTATGTTCTGTGCTGTCATTCATCTGCAGAAGTGTGGATATCTTAAGTTATTTCTATTTTATGATTTTTAAAAGTGCACTAGATCACCCCACACCAGTCAGAATGGCCATCATCGAAAAGTTCTACAAACAATAAATGCTGGAGAGGGTGTGGAGGAGAAAAAGGAACCCTGCTACACTGCTGGTGGGAATGTAAACTGACACAGCCACTATGAAGAACAGTATGAAGGTTCCTTAAAAAACTACAAATAGAACTACCATACGACCCAGCAATCCCACTCCTGGGCATAAACCCAGAGAAAACCATAATTCAAAAAGAGTCATGCACCCCAGTGTTCACTGCAGCACAATTTACAATAGCCAAGACATGGAAGCAACCTAAACGTCCATCGACAGAAGAATGGATAAAAGAAGATGTGGTACATATATACAATGGGACATTACTTTTTTATAGCTATAAAAAAGAATGACATAATGCCATTTGCAGCAACATGGATGGGCCTAGAGATTATCATGCTAAGTGAAGTAAGTCAGAAACAGAAAGACAAATACCCTATGATATGACTTACATGTGGAATCTTTAAAAAAAATGACACAAATGAACTTATTTACAAGACAGAAGCAGACTCAGGGACTTCAAGAACAAACTTATGGTCACCAAAGTGGAAACGAGGTGGGGAGGGATAAATTAGGAGTTTGAGATTAACGTATACACACAACTATGTATAAAAGGGATAATCAACAAGGATCTACTGTAGAGCACAGGGAACTCTACTCAATATTCTCTAATAACCTATATGGGAAAAGAATCTGAAAAAGAACAGATATGTAACTACATATAAATGAATCACTTTGCTATACACCTGAAACTAACACAACATTGTAAATCAACTATACTCTAATATAAAATAAATTTTTTTTTTTTTTTTTCGGTACGCGGGCCTCTCAGCACAGGCTCCGGACGCGCAGGCTCAGCGGCCATGGCTCACGGGCCCAGCCGCTCCGCGGCATGTGGGATCTTCCCGGACCGGGGCACGAACCCGTGTCCCCTGCATTGGCAGGCAGACTCTCAACCACTGAGCCACCGGGGAAGCCCTAAAATAAAATTTTTTAAAAAAGAAGAAGTGCACTAGGATGGTCCTCACTGACTTTATAGCTTACGATTGTCTCTAATTTCTAACTTATCACCCACTCCATCCTCCCAAATGGCTATCACTGCTGCGACCTCCACTTCACATGCCAACATCATCTTGGGTTGGCATTGGGGTACATTCTACTGGTTCCCCCAAATTCCACCTCTACTGGAATATAGCCAATATTTCTATGAAATAGTTCATAGAAATATTGGCTATATTTATAAATGGAACATACCCTTTAAAAATTGTGAACCATTATACTGTACACCTATAACTTATACAATATTGTACAGCAACTATACTTTAATTTTTTTAAAATAAGAGGGAAAAAAATGCCAGCAGTCACTTAAGGTGATAGTTGATGTTTAATAGTAAGATGATAAAGGTTGTTTTCTTTCTTGGCATGGTTCATTTGATTTTGAGCCTGATGGCCCATCATCTGAATTATCTTGAATATCATCATCATTTTTCCTTCTAATAATAAATTTATTTTAGACCAGTGGGGAAAAATTACATACCTATTCACTAATTAGATACTCCCAGAGTATCTGGGAGTATCTAATTAGTGAATAGGCAGAGAGAGCTCTGTATCAGGCAGAGAGAGCTCCCAGCCAGGGCAAAGGCCCTGACGTGACAAACAGAGGAGAGACGGAGTAGCAGGAGATGAGGAGAGAGAGGCTATGTCACGGCTTCATCATCAGGCCCATAGGCCACTGTAAGGACTTCGGCATTTACTTTGGGGGAGTCGGGAGCCACTGGAGGGTTTGAGCAGTGTGGTGACGTGATCCACTCACATTTAGCAGGAAACCCGGATGCTCTGTTGAGAAGAGACCACAAAGGGCAGAAGCCTGGAGCCCAGTCACAAGGTTCTTGCAGTTCCCTAACCAGACCTGATAGCGGTCCACTTAGAGGCGAAAGTGGGGTATGCGCAGATTCCGGATGTCCTTCCACAGATGGGACACAGGGGACGAGAGAAGATGAAGTCAAGAGTGACTCCAGTGTTTTTGCCCTGAGCAGCCAGAAGGATGAAGTCACCAGGAGCTGGGGGCGGGTGGGGAGACCTGCTGTTCCCTCCCGCCAAAACATCCTTCCCCCACCAGCCCAGGCAAGTCCTACTCATCCTCAGGGTCTCAGCATCCCCTCCACGGGGCACCTTCCAGGCCCCACCCCACCCTCCAGGCAGGCTCTCCAAGACACCCAGACTCCTCGCATGAGGTACCTCACCTTGTCTCCACTAGTTCAAGGCCTCCTGTGACCATGAGCGAAGAACCCTCACCGTGCTTGTCACATCTTGTGACCTGCACCAAGGACACCACCTGGCTCGGAGGAGCTGTGCACAAAAACATGTCCAACTAAACTCAAGTGTAGATGCCCTCATAGTGTCTACTGTTTCGTGTATTTTTACAAGTTACTTTCCATTCTTTTCATTAGCAGCTGGATGAATAAAAGAAGCATAATACTCATCAAATCAAAAATCCACTGCCTACCTCACAATATTTCACTGCTCCTTCCAAAGGGGCCGTCTGGGCCCATCATCCGGGCCTGCAGCTGTGCATTCTCTGACTTGGCTTCTTCCTGTGTTTCCAGGTCTTGGTGATCCTCCCTGTAGTTTCCCCACACTCACACCTTCTGCATTTGCTCTGCGCCCAGTCCAGCCCAAGTTCCACCACTTCTGTGGCTGAGTTACTTCCCACCCGGGACCTCGCACCCTGAGCCCCCCATCATCTCTGCACATCATCCACTGGGCGCCACCTCCAGACACGCGGGTGTGAGCAGCTCACGAGCAAGCGAATGGACACAGGAATGCAGAGACTGTCACACGTTATCCCGAGGTGTTCTCAGAATCCTGGAGGAATTGCCTGGCCTCCAGGACCGAAGCCCAACGTCTGTGCCTGGCGTTCAGGACCACAAGCATGCTTGCCCAGCCTGGCTCTCTTCTGCCCCAGAGAGATGCAGTGGCGAAACAAGGTTGGAAAGAACATGGAATCACAATGCTAAGAATCAGGGCACCAAGCTGGTATAACCATTTTGGAAAACAGTTTGGCAGTATCTACTAATATACACTAAATATATACCGTGATCCTGTAATTCCACCCCTAGGAATATATCCAAAAGACATCCACCAAACAAGACATGTGATAACAGTCAAAACCTTATTTACAACAGCTTGAAACTCAAAATAACTCAAATGTCTTACTAAAAGGACCACAGATAAATAAACTACAATATGGCTATACAGTGGAAAACTACATAGCAATAAAAAATGGACGGACTACTGCTACACACAACAATATGGATGACTCTCATACACACGCTGTACGATTCCATTTACATAAAGTTCAAAAAGAGGCAAAACACCAAACTATGGTGAGGTCAGAATAATGTTTATCACGGGCATGGGAGGTAAAGGTATTGTCTGGGAAATGGAAATGAGGGAGTCTCACTGGGTGTTGGAAATACGCTACATCCTGATCTGGGTGGTGGTTACAGAGTGCATACATACATAAAAATTCATGGAGATTTACACTGTACAATAAAGATTTATGCACCTTATTACATGTTTTACCTCAATAAAGACAATTTTAGTGCATAAAAAAAAATCAGGGCACCTGAATTCTATCATTGGCTTCAACACCGATGGAGTACATAGTATCTGACAGATCACTTCCCCCATTAAAGTCTCAGAGCTTCATCCGTTAAATGGGAATAACATCTTCACAAGGGGTTTAATGAAATCATGATTGTCATTAAACAGCAAAGAGATGTACTGGCGATGTCTGAACTTTGGCTACTGTAACAAAGCATCACAGACTAGGCAGCTTGACAACAAACACTGATTTCTCACAGTTCTGAGGCTAGAAGTCTGAGATCAGGGTGGCCACGTCAGGTTCTGGCGAGGGCCCTTTCCTGGGCTGCAGATGGCAGACTTCTCACTGTGTCCTCACATGGCAGAAAGAGAGCAAGCTGGCCTCTTCTTACAAGGGCACTAATCCCATTCATGAGGGCTCCATCCTTATGACCTGATCACCCCAAGGGCCCAACCTCCTAATACCATCACTTTGGGATTGGGGTTTCAACATATAAGTTTGGAGGACACAAACGTTCAGTCCATCGTATGCTTCAAAGGGGAAGGGGGAAGCTTCAACTAGAGTGGCCCCTTTTAACCATTAATATAGATGGTGTGGGAAAATGGTTCTTCTAAAGAGGGAGGAGTGTTTGAAAATGATTGAAAATACTGTAGCATTTTTCACTTTCTAAATGCTATGCTTATTTGTTATTTCATGTGTTCATTCAATTAACAAATATTCTGGTAACTCAACATTATTAGGCTATAGGGTTGCAAAGATGAACAAGACATAGTCCTGGACTCAGTAACCTGGGACAAGGCTCAAAATTACAAACAGGCTTTGTCTTGTCTTCCTGTGCCGAGGTGTTGGGAGCGAGCTGCCCCACTGGTGGGGGGGGATGTGAAGGAGCACACAGTTATGCCCACCAGCACCTAGGATGCGGGGGGCAAGGGCCCCAGCAAGCCACACAGAGGCCTGTGGTGGCCGACGTGGTAACGTGCCCACCAATGCCTGAGGATGGAGCACATAGAGGGCAAGAGGCAGCAGGTAGAAGGGACAGCCAGGAGGAGGGGAGACAGGTCACAATGAGACATAAATAAATTGATAGAACAAGTAAGTAAATACATGGAGGATAAAGAGAGCCAGTTTTTTTTAGTACTGGAGGATATACTTACAATTATGGAAAGGGGTTAGGGCAGAAAGAACTTAGGAATGTTGTATTTGAATTAGAAGAACTTCTATGAACTGCTAGTTTTTTGTTTTGTTTTGTTTTGTTTTGTTTTTTGCGGTACGCGGGCCTCTCACCGCCGTGGCCTCTCCCGCCGCGGCCTCTCCCGCCGCGGAGCACAGGCTCCGGACGCGCAGGCCCAGCAGCCATGGCTCACGGGCCCAGCCGCTCCGCGGCATGCGGGATCCCCCCGGACCGGGGCACGAACCCGCGTCCCCTGCATCGGCAGGCGGACTCCCAACCACTGCGCCACCAGGGAAGCCCACTGCTAGTTTTTAATACAGATACTCACAGACAGATATGGAAATAGTTATAGATGTATGTGTGTGTGTTTACATATATTTTCTATCTTTATCCACTGAGAAAGCCTAGACGCAATGGTAGCCCAGCAGCAGCGAGCACACAGAGCACACCAATCCTGATTTCTAAACACCATGAAAGGAATTGGAGTCCCTTGGAGGAATGGCTGATTCTAGGCCTGAGGCAGGGTCAGTTCAAGATGAGTCTGGAATATCTTGTTGTACAAAAAAGGACAAGCTAAAGACTGATAGGGACATGTCACGTGAACATAAGAGCCACTTAGAAGGGGCTCCCATAGGCCAAATCTGGGATAATTCAAGAATGAAATAACTAATGCTATTAATGAAGTACAACCCAGCAAATAGAATAGGAACCCAATGCATCCATGCCAACAGATCGCCAACTGCTAAAAAGGAATGGAGCTTTGGTGGGGTGCAGGGTGTCAGTGTAATCTTAGCATCTAATCAGTTTCCAGAGGACAAATGGTAACCTCGTGCTGAGAAGCCTGGAAGCCACAAGCATAACCAGATGGTCAAGGTTAACATCAGCAGCAGTGGGACAGGTCTACCAAGTGTGACACCTGATAAGACGCACCAAGAACTACACAGTATCATTTCCATCACGTCCCTGTCAGGACTGCACGACCTGAATCCAGTCACGAGGAAACATCAGTGGACCGAGGTTGAAGGTCGTCCGACAAAATGTGAGGTCTGCACGCCTCGAAACTTTCAAGGACTTAAGGACTGAGTACTGAAGAATGGTTCTAAATAGGAGGAGACTAAAGGAACATGACAACCACATGTAATGTGTCTTCCTGATCCAGGAGGGAGAAAAGCACCACATTGGGATCGCCGGTGACGTGTGAATGGGGTCTGAGGGCCGGATGGCAGCGGTGGGTCAGTGCTGATTCCTCAACTGGGAGGGTTGCAGGGTGTGGGTGTGTGAGTGTCTTCGTTTGGGGAAATACATCATGAGGTATGTAGCGCTGATGGGGCATCACGTCCGAAGCTCACTTTCCAGCAGTCAAAAAGACTTAGTGATACGTGCATCCAGCTGCGGAACCAGAGTGAGGGAGATATGCGAGTTCTTTGTACTGTACTTTCAACTTTTCTGTAAGTGGAAAATTATTTCAAAATAAATTCTTGTTAAAAATTATAGATAGCTAACTACAGCACAACTAAATGCTGTATTTGTGACTTCACGTCATTTGTGTGAATCCTGCTGTTTCTCTAAGAAAATCTCTCCCATCGTGCTCTCTATTTGGCCAGTGGTTTGAGGAAACATAACTTCACTGTCTCTGGCTTTTCCTTCTCGTAAACGTCTGCAAGATTTCTGCAGACACTGTTCATCTGATTTCAGTTTGTAGCTCGAGATTGAAAGCCAGAATTGTAGAGAATGCTGCACATAGCAGGTGCTGAATAAATGCGGTTGACTAACCATCTGACTGATAGAACACCAACAATTTAGAATTTGGGTCACAATTGTAAACAACGATGAATAGTAAAAAACAAAGTTAACCATGAAAGACATTACCAAGCGCTAAGCAAAATGATGCATTGAATAATATGTTCTTAATGATACTGTAAATTTCCTTTATGATTCTAACACACTTTATTTGTAGGACCTCAGCAAAGCAAATGCTAACCAACGTCTCATTCCATTTTGGATCAAGCAAATGCATTTTTTGATGCTGCTACAGCGTACTTATTAATGTTTAATTTAGGCGCAGTGCTCATCTGTTATTCACTGGCACCTCAGTCCTAAGTGCCTGTTACTTGGGCGACAATGTGGAAACAGAATGAAAGAAAAGCACTTTCTACATCTATGAATAAATAAGCAAATAGGCATTTACAGAGCAGCAAGAAATCTTCACACATAAAGACATCCTGCTAAACAGCTTCAATTCCTACTGCCTTGTTCTGTCTGTGGGATGACAGAATATATGGTGTAAACCATTTTCTTGGCTGTGCAGCCATTCTACATTCAAAGGAAGCCCTTTAAAGTTAAGAAGCAATCAATGTCTTCCTAAGTCATTTTCCCTTGGTTCGTACATAAGAAATGCTATTCATTGGGAGCAGAATATTGTAACAATTCCACATGACCATACACATCGTGTGAGATGACCAGTTTACAGAGAACAAGACTGTGATAAAAAGGCTTCCCTGGTGGCGCAGTGGTTAAGAATCCGCCTGCCAACGCAGGGGACACGGGTTCGATCCCTGGTCCGGGAAGACCCCACATGCTGCGGAGCAACTAAGCCCGTGCGCCACGACTACTGAAGCCCGCACACCTACAGCCCGTGCTTCGCAACAAGAAAAGCCACCGCGATGAGAAGCCCTCGCACCGCAACAAAGAGTAGCCCCCAATTGACACAACTGGAGAAAAGCCCACACACAGCAACGGAGACCTAACGCAGCCAAAGATAAAACAAATAAATTTAATAGGAAGAAAAAGACTGTGATAAAATGTATTTCAGACTAACCCAAGCCAGCCCCTGACATTTCAGCGTGGTGGAATTTGCTGGACTCATTATCATAAAAATCAGCCACTATTGGGGCACTAAAGCCTTCAGGCATAATAATCATTTTTGAGCATCTATTACATGCCTGGCACCATATATAGATTATTTCTGAGCTTCACAGAAACTTGTAGAGCAGGAATACAAATGCAGAACCTAAAATGCAGAGAATCTAAGTAATGAGCCCAAGGCCTCAGAATGAGTAAGTCGGAATCTGAACCTTGACTCTTCTGGTGCCAAACCCTGGGGTTTTTCTATTATACTTCCCAGGAGCCACGCCTGAAGCCATGCCTGCTCCTATAGTTTCCCCATCACACAGGGATGCTGTCTGTCTATTCATTTGTCTGGCTCCCTGGAGACTGGCATCCACTGGGCAGGGCCGAGCCTTAGTCATCTCTGCCAATAACCAGTTCAGCGCTAGGCACACAATAGGTACTGGGTAAAGGCTGAATAAATAAATGAATGTCTACATTTGTATGAAGAGCACTGTAGACACCGCAAAATAACAACCATTCTACCTTGCTATCTAACAATCATGTTATCCTCACAATGACCTCGTGAGGGAAATACGGTTGTTCCTACTTTGCAGATTGAAACACTGAGGCTCATGGAAAGTTTAAGAGACTTCTCTGGGTTAGTCGCACTGCTATGTGGATTCAGAAATAAAGCCAAGGTCTGTCTGACTCCAAAACCTGTGTGCTTCACACTGTGTTCTACAGGGACGATCACATCCTACACTGTACACCATAACCTGAAATACACACCCGGATGTGTTATGCAAATGCAAACTATCAACTCGTCTTTCACCTGACCCACCTTTCTCACAGAAAGCAGTCAGAAGCCAAAACAAACAAACAAACTGGCAATAGTGAAAACAGCCTCAGATCCAATTCTAGGGGAATGGTTAAATAAACTATGGTATAGCCACTCATATGGAATTGTATGTAGCAAGTCAAAAAACAATTAGAAAAACTGTGAGGGAGTATTTTAATATTACAAGAGAAAAACAGGATACAAAATTATATGCACATAGGATCTGTATTGTAAGATATAAATATGGTTTTTTAAAAACCTGGGAGGAACTGAGAGTTTTGGCCATCAATCGTGCAACTGTAGGTTTTTTTTGTTTTTTTTTTTTCTTTTTTTCGGTATGCGGGCCCCTCACTGTTGTGGCCTCTCCCCGTTGCGGAGCACAGGCTCCGGACGCGCAGGCTCAGCGGCCATGGCTCACGGGCCCAGCCGCTCCGCGGCACGTGGGATCTTCCCGGACCGGGGCACGAACCCGCGTCCCCTGCATCGGCAGGCGGGCTCTCAACCACTGCGCCACCAGGGAAGCCCTTTTTTTTCCTCAATTTCACTGCTTATCAAATCAGCTGTAAAATCTTGAGCTGTTTAGTATTTAGAAAAGTATTCTATTATTTTTAAAGCCTACTGGTTACTTATACTGCTCTTTGATTTCTGCATTAAAAACGGAGATTTGATTTCCTCAAATTCTTAATGCTAAACTGCTTAGGGTAAGCTTGGTCTGCCTGGGTCACAGAGCTTTTCAGTGTATCTCAAAGAGGATTGCCAGAAATGTTATATTTTAAGCTCACCGATGTGCAGAAAGAAGACTAAGAAATCACTTTGGTTGTGGTATAAAAGGAAAAACAAACATTTGGGGGAGATACAAAAATTTCAGGAGACAAGCAATAATTTAACCGTGATCCTTGCCCACTCAGCCCTTAGCCCGTCACCTTGTTCTTAGTACATATGTGTTGATTCACTGAAGTATTTCCGTAGAATATTGGGTTTGAAGCATCTGTTCTTCCTCAGTAAGACTCTACCAGGCAAAATGAATTGTGAGTGATCAAAATAACAAAAGTAATGAAACTTCCAGGTTCTTCCCCAAGGTCTTAGATGTGTCATAAGACTAGCAAGCACTGTGTGTGAGTGTGTGTGTGTGTGTGTGTATGTGTGTGTGTGAGTGTGTGAAGGCTGTGCACACAAATGCTGTCAATTGGCTTGCTTCAAGTAGCAGTATTCAGACACATCAGAAAACATACAGAATTCCTCAGGATCGTGAGGTTTTCAAAGGAAGGCATGGTTATGGGTGCCTCCAAAATACTCTTTGCCTCAACTCTTAAAACTAAATTCATGGGGCTTCCCTGGTGGTGCAGTGGTTGAGAGTCTGCCTGCCGATGCAGGGGACACGGGTTCGTGCCCCGGTCCGGGAAGATCCCACGTGCCGCGGAGCGGCTGGGCCCGTGAGCCATGGCCGCTGCGCATGCGCGTCCGGAGCCTGTGCTCCGCAACGGGAGAGGCCACGGCAGTGAGAGGCCCGCGTACCGCAAAAAAAAAAAAACAAAAAACTAAATTCATAAGAAAATGTTTCTTTCACCAAATGTCCTAGGGAAATGCCTGACCAACTGAATTTTGGTCACTTTTTATAAAAGCCTCAGATTTTCGGAACTATAAAAATCATCTCTAAAGTATGTTTTCACAGATGCCGTGGAAAACTGTATCACTGCATCTGTGCGCTCTGTGTTCATCGTTCAGAATCTGCGGAGGCTGAATTTCCACTGGCAGCTCAGTTGTCCGTGTATTTCTAAGAGCCACGGAAGGGGCCCCCCAGCAGTCCAACCACTTCCGACACCACTATTATCACAACTTCCACTCCCACCATCACCACCAGCCCTGCCGCCTCCGCCTCACCCTACTGAATATATTAGGAAGAGAGACCCATCCAGCTCTCCAGCTGTTTACTGGGAGACATGAGTTGAAAGCACTTACAAGATGGAGGAACATTCATTTCCAAATAGCTGCAAGGTAGAGAACCCAAAAGAGGACAAGGGAGGAAAAGCCACTTAGCAGCACAATGAAAAAAGTTCAAAAGAACACACCCCAGGGCTTCCCTGGTGGCACAGTGGTTAAGAATCCACCTGCCAGTGCAGGGGACACAGGTTCGAGCCCTGGTCCGGGAAGATCCCACATGCCGCAGAGCAACTAAGCCCGTGCGCCACAACTACTGAGCCTGCGCTCTGGAGCCCGCAAGCCACAACTACTGAGCCCGCGTGCCACAACTACTGAAGCCCACGCGCCTAGAGTCCGTGCTCCACAACAAGAGAAGCCACAGCAATGAGAAGCCCGCGCACCGCAATGAAGAGTAGCCCCCCATCACCGCAACTAGAGAAAGCCCGCGCGCAGCAACGGAGACCCAACGCAGCCAAAACTAAAATAATTAATTAATTTTAAAAAAACACACCCCAAAATATTAACAGTGGCTATCTCAAATAAAGGTGATTTTTTATTTATATTTCTGAACTTTCCAGATGTTTTTACAATGATCATGTATTGCTTAAAATTCCTCTTTTATATAAAATCATCTAGGGGCTTCCCTAGTGGCGCAGTGGTTGAGAATCCGCCTGCCGATGCAGGGGACACGGGTTCGTGCCCTGGTCCGGGAAGATCCCACATGCCGCGGAGCGGCTGGGCCCGTGAGCCATGGCGGCTGAGCCTGCGCGTCCGGAGCCTGTGCTCCGCAACGGGAGAGGCCACAACAGTGAGAGGCCCCCGTACCACAAAAAAAAAAAAAAAAAAATCATCTAAACACCCCAGTTAAAAGGTAGAGATAGTCAGATTGGGTAGAAAACCAAGATTCAGTTATATGCTGCCTAAAAGAAACCAGTCCAGCTTTGTTTGGATTAGCATTAGGATGATATATCTCTTTTCATGGTATTACTTTAAACCTTTTTATGTTTTTACATTTAAAATGTGTTCCTTAACAAGGACCTATAGTATATCACAGGGAACTATACTCAATATTTTGTAATAACCTGTAAGGGAAAAGAATCTGGAAACGAATATTTTATATATATGTGTGTGTATATATAGACACACACACACACATATATAACTGAATCACTTTGCTGTGCACCTGAAACTAACACAACATTGTAAACCAACTATACTTCAATTAATTAATTAATTAATTAACTAATAAAAATGAATTTTGATAGATTAGAAAATTCCATTTTTAGAAATAAAAGGCAATTATCAGCTGGTTCATTCAGGCAACAGCAAGCAGGGTTCCTACCTGGAGTCAACTAGCATGAATTATGAAGTAAACACAGCTGGGTGTGATTTTTTTTTTTGCAGCCATTTAAAAATGTGTGAACTGTGAAAGAGAAACGCTTGTGTAATGGCAGATCCTCCTACATGAATCAATTTTTATGCCATGTCCTTCATTTTAATTGAATTTAGATATATGATCAGTCATTACCAAAATGGCTCAATCACTTCGGCAATTACTAACTCACTCAGCAATCTAGGTTCACGGCTGATAAATGGAACACCTCTGTGTACTGAATACTGAAGTTCATTGGTATGAAAAGAGCAATGCTTTATAGCAGACTGACCACACCAACAAGGCTATGGGACATTTCTGGAAAGCAACAGCGCAACTGAAGGATCCGGCCATTGATCCTTGGGCCTCCTATAGAATGACACTATTGCAAATCCAAGTGGCCACTTTTGAGCCTCTCCTTCATGGGCTCCTTTATCTTTCTCCACCTCTGTTAAAGGGTTTGGGGCCATTTAATAATATATAACTGAATCACTTTGCTGTGCACCTGAAACTAACACAACATTGTAAACCAACTATACTTCAATTAATTAATTAATTAATTAACTAATAAAAATGAATTTTGATAGATTAGAAAATTCCATTTTTAGAAATAAAAGGCAATTATCAGCTGGTTCATTCAGGCAACAGCAAGCAGGGTTCCTACCTGGAGTCAACTAGCATGAATTATGAAGTAAACACAGCTGGGTGTGATTTTTTTTTTGCAGCCATTTAAAAATGTGTGAACTGTGAAAGAGAAACGCTTGTGTAATGGCAGATCCTCCTACATGAATCAATTTTTATGCCATGTCCTTCATTTTAATTGAATTTAGATATATGATCAGTCATTACCAAAATGGCTCAATCACTTCGGCAATTACTAACTCACTCAGCAATCTAGGTTCACGGCTGATAAATGGAACACCTCTGTGTACTGAATACTGAAGTTCATTGGTATGAAAAGAGCAATGCTTTATAGCAGACTGACCACACCAACAAGGCTATGGGACATTTCTGGAAAGCAACAGCGCAACTGAAGGATCCGGCCATTGATCCTTGGGCCTCCTATAGAATGACACTATTGCAAATCCAAGTGGCCACTTTTGAGCCTCTCCTTCATGGGCTCCTTTATCTTTCTCCACCTCTGTTAAAGGGTTTGGGGCCATTTAATAGTTGACATGCCTCTCAGTGCTCCGAACCTTCTATTGGCACTGAGGCTATTTATAGCAATCATACAAATGAAAAAAGTTCAAATGCCTATTCATTCTCTCTCTCCATTGGTTTGGGTTACACTCCATTTTCAGTATCAAACTGGACATGGCATTCAGTTAGTTCCTATGAACAGATTTCTCATGCGTAATTTGCTCTGCTGGTGTTTTCAGACAAAATTAGCTGGACACATCTGCTTGTCACCACTCAAAAACCACAGGCTCCCTCAACCCTTTTAATAGTAATCGCCGCAACCTGTAATCGTTTCAGACTTAATTGTTCTTTTGTAGAACATCTTTGAACATATTCATCTCTAATGGAATTCGGGATATTAGGAGTGCACTGTTGATCAACCGCTGTCATTATTTTAAAAATATAATGCAAATCACATTGATGTGTCTGTCCCTTTCGACAGTGGACAAATGGAACACACCCGTGTGACGCTCGGTGCCAAGAGGATTCTACTAAATTGATCTCTGGCTGATGACATGGCAACATGAACAGCTTGAATTCTCTGAGCGGCATACAGGGATCGAGGTAAAATGGCATATATTCCAACAAATAAAACCGTGACCTTCAATTCAAAGGCAATGTTAATGGAGAGAAATCACAAAACAGCAGCCAGCGATCAGAATTACTAACAAAGAGCAACCATTTCAGCGTGCTGTGAGCCTGCAAAACGTACTGATTTCAAGCAATGCCTCTATAAAGAGTAAGGAGAAGCTATAGGATGTAGAAGGCTCTCTAGTTTTAGAAGCATCTTCCTGGAGTCCTTAGGCACCTTGCAGATTTTAGAAATAAAACTGGAGTTGGTAGGAACATTCTCCCAGAGCAGGAAGGCAATAGTAACAAAAAGCAGATAGAAGAAACATCTTGAATCCTTTGTGGAACGAACTAAAATCCCCACATGGTCCCATGTGGCAGGTGGTCACGGTCCCCGGCCGCTAGGCCCTTCAATACTTAAGTATAACTCCAAGGGCAGAGCTTCCAAACCCCTGAGCTACAACAATAAGAGTAGTTGGCGGAACAGTGACCCTTACTCGATGAAGAAGTCCAACTCCTGGACCCAGAGGGGGACTCCCGGCCGGTGCGGACCCGCAGCAGGAGGACCGAGCTCCTGAAGGCGCAAGATGATGTCGCCTTGTTGATGGCTGTCTCCCGCCACCTAACACAGTCAATATGTATGGACTTAGTCAATATGTATGGAGTGAGTGGGGAAGGCTAAGTGCACACTCTCAGAACAAAACCTTGGCTTTAAATTCCTGAAAACTAGAATCTTAAAGATAAACGTCACAGATTGTATGTTACCCTAAAGATAATACCTAAGGATGTATAACATGATCAGGTAAACAGTTTAAAGGGGAGTGGTGTGACTCCTCTCTCTGTGTATAAGATCCTCTAGTATGAGAAGAAAATCAAAATTTTTTTTTTTTTTTTTGCGGTACGCGGGCCTCTCACTGCTGTGGCCTCTCCCGTTGCGGAGCACAGGCTCCGGACGCGCATGCTCAGCGGCCACGGCTCACGGGCCCAGCCGCTCCGCGGCATGTGGGATCTTCCCGGACCGGGTCACGAACCCATGTCCCCTGCATCGGCAGGCGGACTCTCAACCACCGCGCCACCAGGGAAGCCCAGAAAATTTTTTAATGATTTCTTTGCTTAAGGATCAGAAGCCCCAGATTTTAGTCCCAGATCCACTGGGCCCAACTTTGTAATCTTTGGATTATTTAATTTCTCTAAGACTCAGTTCCTCACCTGAGGATATCTGAAGAGTCATATTAATCAACTTGTGCCACCGGCTTACTGTGAAATGGCAAGGAAAGAACACTTGTGAATGGTTTTGAAAAATACAAGTGGCAGAGTTGTTACAAAAAGTAAAAATGATTCAGAGAACTGCTGTGATGGCCCAACTTGTTGATTCAGATTTAATTTAACTCAAATGACATCACTTTAGAATGCAGCATGCATTCCGTGTGGCCCAGCACCTGGAGGGCTGTCAGCTATGGAGGAGTTTATGCCAGGTCTTTGGCTGTGTGCGTCCTCCAGCATAACGTGAACCATACATCAGCTTCCTGGCTCCCTGCCCATCCTCCGTTCACACACGTAGGCAGCACAAGCTTTAGCTTCTAGGGTACCAATCGTTCTGAGCCACCCAGAAGTCAGGAAGCCCTTGGAGGAACATCATGACACACTGGTAGACTGGGTATTCACAGAAATATCCATAGGTGTGCCAGATAAAATTACAGCGAGGGGCACTGGTGTCCAGGAAGAAGAGAGAGAAAAAAAAACAAAACTGTAGGACTAGGCAAGACAAAGACTTTGGGTTTTCCACTGCTTATCTTTTGCTACATGTTCATCCATTTTATTATCTCGCAGCCCCCAGCAAACAAGTGGTAGCAGGCACTGATGCACTGGTTTTTTAAGAAAAAATGATGATATGACTCACGACCAAGTATTGACTGCATTAATACATCAACTCTACTCCTAGGTAGATTGTATTCAGCACACAAGTCCTCTCTGAATTAGCAATCCTGAACTGTTTGCACACCAGATTCCTGCAGGGAGGGTAAAATCTCACAGTTGACCCTTACCTATCAAAGCCTGAGGAGGAACGTGTGTATTTCCAGAAGGATCGTGCAGTGCATGCCTGTCTCTCCTCCTGGACTCTAAAACCACCTCCTGAAGTAGGACAGAGTAGCAAAGCCACACGACCTGGGACCACATGGTGCCGGCCACCTCAGAATTGATTTTGCCTAAATGCGTTTCGGGGTGATACTGTCCACCCGTAAGAACTGGTCCCTGTGAAGTCGACTGCTTCAGGGATATTGTCTGACATCATGGGGAGGAAATGCATCTCCCCTACTCCTTAGGCATCCACGCGGAGGGCCTTCCCTACCTGCCGCCAACCCCACCTGCCCAGGGAGATGGACTGGGTTTCCTAGTCGGTGAGTCTGAGAGCAGGACTGAGCAGGTACAGCTCAGGGTAGACCCCTAACAACGGGGAGACTGCAGCTTCTCACCGCCTGCGGTCCAGTGGGCAGTTCTCATTCTGGGGTCTGGTAGTAGGAAGGCCACGGTTGCCATCCACCCAAAGCACATTCTAGAATGTTGGCCTTAGCAGTTCCAGAGCCACTATTTAGATCTCCATCTGTGTTTGCCTTTTCTGTTATCTCTCCACTGGCTCATAACACGGGGAAGCAAGGTGTCATTGGGCACATGCCAGTTAGGAAGCTACTGTCTCTCAGCTCCCACCTTCTTCTCTGCGGTGCTGAGGCTGGACCTCGGCAGAACAACCGCCGTGGTGACTGTCACAGGCTCCCCTCAGGCTCCGCTAGAGAGAGAGGCTGCGAGGCCAGGGGTGGCCATCCTGTCCTGTCTGTGACACCCGGGCAAGGCCAGGCTGCAGCATTCCATCCCAGGAGCTGCGACTCACTCCAGTGAGTTTTCCCAGCGTTCACAGGACCGGCCTCACCCCCTCCAAGGCCCTGGGCCCAGCGGGCCGGGGCCACCTCCTCGGTGTGTGGACACAGGGGCTGGGAACCAGCTCAGGCAGGGCCAACTTCACTTTCCCAGCACGTGGGGAAAATACCACCGTTATTCCGAGATGGATGGAAAATATGAGAATTACTGCACTCAGTAACCAAGAGACAATTCAATCTCCCTTGACCATAGCCTCTCCAGGAGCCTGATCGCTGGGGACTTCCTCGGGGTTGGTGGGGACCCGGGCTGAGCCCCATGTCCACTTCCACACCCTTGTCACTCGGGACCAGAACTGGCAACAACTCGGGTGCAGGGCCTGGAGCCAAAGCAGGCAATTAGGGACCCAGCTCACTGCTTCTAGAAACAGACAGGGACCCCATAGGAGAACCCGTCCATGGTGAAGGGGACAAAAAAGGAGTGGACAGGAACCCAATCCCGTAGAGAAAACCACGTATCTGGTCAAATGGCAGTGGCGTGTTGTTTGTAAGAACAAAGCTGTGCTGGGCACCTGGTCCTCAGGGTCACCTGGATGACTAGCCTCACCGGACAGAGTTAGACTCGAGACGGCAAAATAAGCATCGTGAAACTTTCCTCTCTAGGGAGAGGTGGAATTATTCCGAGGAATGTCGGAATTACAGTGGACGTGGGCCACGGTTCAGAACAGAAGGTAACGAGGCGCCTCATCCATAAGGCCAGACTCTGGAGCCAGCTATCCGCCCACAGACCACTGAGAAGGAGTTCCAGGACAAGTCTGCCCTGTGTCTACACACAGAAGCCAAAGAGAAGAAGCAAGGAGAAAAGGCTGTTTGGGAGGACAGGGTGGAAACACAGCCCATGGCACTGCATAGTCCTGCAGGGCAGGGGTTACTGCACACTGTTTCTCTCCCCGAGGTCAAGGACCTCAGAAAAACCACCTTGAAGCTGGGGGATATCTAAAAGAAGGGTAAACTGCATCTCATTTGGGGTAAATGTTTGCCGAGTTCAGAACCCGCAGACCACTCTGGTGCTACCTTCAAACATGGTAAGAAGTCCTCGGGGAGAAAGCAGAGTGGGGAAAAAGGCAAAAGTCTCTCCTGGAGCCCTGCTGTTTCCTGAAGAGCCAGGGACTTCCAGGCTTCCCGAAGAGCCAGGCAAGCAAGCGGGGGCCCCTGGTGTCCCCAGAGACAGCCCAGCAGAGCAGCACTGCCCCAGCCCCATGCAGGGCGTGTGCCAGCTGAGTATTCAGTCATCTGAGGAAGAGAACTGTACTTTTCAAAATGCTGGCCCAGCCTGTTAGTGGGTGGTAATATCAATGTAAAGGACAGAGACCAGGGCTTCCCTGGTGGCGCAGTGGTTGAGAGTCCGCCTGCCGATGCAGGGGACGTGGGCTCATGCCCCGGTCCGGGAAGATCCCACATGCTGTGGAGCGGCTGGGCCCATGAGCCACGGCCGCTGAGCCTGCGCGTCCGGAGCCTGTGCTCCGCAACGGGAGAGGCCACAACAGTGAGAGGTCCACGTACCGCAAAAAAAAAAAAAAAAGGATAGAGACCAACATTCACTTTTCCTGAACTAGAATAGAACAAATGCCATGTCGAGCGGGCTGTGTTTTCCTCTGTGCATGTATACGGTCAGGGTGTATTTCTTCCTGTAGATCACTGCCAAAAACCACGAAATTCACTGACCTGGGAAATTAATTGTCCAGACAGCAGCAAGCTTGCCACCAAGCGTTTGAGGTTCCTCGGCTGAGTGTATGAAGCCCTTCCACAACCCCCAAAAGAGTGAGGAGGAAGGGAGGGAGAGGATGAACCTCTGTTCTGGGCCCTCATCATCCCAGTGGGTCCTGGAGGCTGCAGAGGCTGATGTGCAGGGGAGGAGGGGGCAGAGGCTGGAAGGCTGAGTTTGAGGATAACACTGAGTAATAAGGCGATCGATGAGACAGAAGTCTCCAGAGCAGACTATATAAGTTATAAACCAGAAAGGGACCCATATTTTAAAATGTCTGCTATGGGCTGACTGTCAGAGAAGACTGATGTGGTCATCGTGTTATAAGAAATCTAACCATTGTGGGAAGTGTGAGAAGGAAGAACTCCCACTTCAACTGGACCAGAAATAAGTTCCATGAAAAAAGTAAGTCCATAGCCAGTGCATCTGACCTCATGGCAACATTTCTGGAGGAGACGGGTGACTGTCATCACCTTACAGACCTGAGTCTGCAGGGCAAGTGACTTCCTGCCCAGGTGCTCTGCCTGCAATTAGTACATGTTGCCACCAGGGGGAGAAGGAGTGCTCAGCTATGGTCCTTGAGGCCCCCAAAGCTAAGTTCCCATAATTCACATTAATCACTGCATATTTTTCTTTTCACTTTTGGGTGGGACTTTTTCCCTATAAAAATCTAATTGTCGGGCTTCCCTGGTGGCGCAGTGGTTGGGAGTCCTCCTGCCGATGCAGGGAGCGCGGGTTCGTGCCCCGGCCCGGGAGGATCCCGCGTGCCGCGGAGCGGCTGGGCCCGTGGGCCGTGGCCGCTGGGCCTGCGCGTCCGGAGCCTGCACTCCGCGGCGGGGGAGGCCACAGCAGTGAGAGGCCTGCTTAACGCAAAAAAAATAAAAATAAAAATAAAAAACAAAATCTAATTGTCCTGTTCATTGCAGCACTATGTACAATAGCCAGGACATGGAAGCAACCTAAATGTCCATCGACAGATGAATGGAAAAAGAATATGTGGCACATATATACAATGGAATATTAGCCATAAAAAGGAACAAAATTGAGTTATTTGTAATGAGGTGGATGGACCTAGAGTCTGTCATACAGAATGAAGTAAGTCAGAAAGAGAAAAACAAATACCGTATGCTAACGAATATATATGGAATCTAAAAAAGTGGTACTGATGAACCTAGGGGCAGAGCAGGAATAAAGACACAGACGTAGAGAACAGACTTGAGGACACGGGCGGAAGGGGAAGCTGGGATGAAGTGAGAGAGTGGCATGGACATATATACACTACCAAATGTAAAACAGATAGCTAGTGGGAAGCAGCCGCATGGCACAGGGAGATCAGCTCGGTGCTTTGTGACCACCTAGAGGGGCGGGATAGGGAGGGTGGGAGGCAGGGAGACGCAAGACGGAGGGGATATGGGGATATACGTATGCATATAGCCGATGCACTTTGTTATAGAGCAGAAACTAACACAACTTTGTAAAGCAATTATACTCCAATAAAGATGAAAAATATTCAAAACAAAAATCCAATTATCCAAACAGATGTTGAACAATAGTGGGTTTTCACACCATAATAGGGGACTGGGACATTAGTGGCGAAAGTCTTAGGGTGGGAAGAAATGCCCAGTTGACTTTTCTCAGGCCCATGGCCAGCATCCAAACAACTGCTATCCTGAAAGAAAGAGAGGCACAGAGAGAAAGAGAGAGAGAAAGAAGAGGGGCAGGATGCCTCCCTGATCTGGAATGAGCATATCCTGCCTTCCAACTCCTCTTTTTCTTTTGTCTACAGAAGTAATGGTTGGCTCTGTGTACATCTGTTTGTTTTGTCTCATTTAAATCTTGGAAGTTTCATTAATAGGAGTTTGGTTTAGGATGTCGAGCTTTGCCTGGTGGATCCAAAGCAATTGGTTCCACCGCCAAAAAGAAAATACATCCCTCTAAGTGGTATGGACACAGAATAACATCACTGACCGAGATGAACAGCGTTGGAAGCGCCTGCTGTTTATGCTGGAAAGCCGCACTTGTATGAGCTCATCGGACGCACCCGTGCTATGTGGGTAACTAGAAGGGTTTGTTTCATAGCAAAGCACGCTTGCCAATCCTGTCCTTACTGGTCAGGACCAGGTTAGACTCAAGTTCCATTGTCCTTCCAGGCTGAGCCCTTCCAGCATACCGTGTGTCTTTGGACACTCAGAGGTCAAGCTTCCGTTACGTATGAAAAAGAAGCCTGGATGTAGAAGGGCTCTCTTCCTTCCTCTCATCCAAGTTTCAGAGTTTCTGAGGCATCATCTTTAAGTCCTTATCATGGTGCTTTTCAACTATTTTTGTTTACTTCTTGGTTTCTCGTTTTGTTTTGTTTTGCTTTGCTTTTTTAGCAGTGGAACACTTTTTGAGATGAAGTCTTAGAGGAGTCCTAAGAACAGACAAAGCCAAGGCACTCGTGCTCTGGACGGTCCCCCAAGGCAACCCTGGGACCCCTCAGAACACAGCTTGAAAATCACAGCCTTCCGGAATTCTGAAGAAAATACATAGATTCAAAAGTGTTAAGGAGCTGCCAGCCCCAAGTTGCCAAGCGTTTGCTGCTGCCCCAACTTCATACGATGTAAGTGAGCATTTCACTGTATGAGGTCTTTCAGAACAACAAAAGGTTTACATCTTCATCCACTGTTTTGATAGAGACTCTTATTTCAAAGATGTGAGTGAATTTCTGATTCCACAGATATGCATAAAATATTAATCTCAGCAAGATTCACTTACTTGAAACATGAGGCTAAGTTCCCAGCTGTGGTACTGAGGGCTTTATCAGATTTCTAACTTTCCAAAGCATGTTTTTAATACTTTCTTTTCCCTCTTAAAGCCTTTTTTCTCTTTCTGTTTTCTTTCTTTTTTTTTTTTTAATTTGTAGAGACCACTATCCATGGCTCCCCAGAGACAGGTCCAGCCGACATTCTGGCAAAGTTCTTTCAATCAACCCACTTTCTGTATCCATTATTGCCTTTGTTTCCCACATGGGTTCAGAGAGGGGGGACAGGGCAGATGCAATTGTACCCATTTAGCAGATGACGATGTGATTTCTCACAGCAAACAGCTCTGGCTCTGGAAAAAGTTCCAGAATGACACACTCACTTTCCATTTTTAATTTTCATGATTGGGACCACCCGTTGCCCTCCACTCCAGACAAAAATGCCATCCTTCCAGGGGCTTCCTAAAGCAATGAAGGTGATCACCTTCAGTCATCCACGCAGTTGGTACCAGAACTAGGGTGACAACCTAGGTGGACTGGTTCTCAGCAGCATGTCCCTCCACCAAACCCACCAGGCTGAACCTCAGCATACGTCCTTCCGCTTCCCAGAGCAACTCGTGCCCCACCGCTGTCTGGGGATGGAGCAAGCGTGCGAAGGTCACTGGCCAGCCCTCCTGGGGGATCACTCGATGGCAGAAAACTAAAGGGAAGTATAAAGTGTAGGGAAAGGCAAAAATGAAGCTACAGAAACAGTGAGGAGGAAACATCCTGTGATGTTTTGGCAAAGAGAGCAAGAGCGCTAACAAAGACAGAAAGTCACAAGAAAGTCACAGAGGGACCAAGTCCATGGCGATAAAGATTCATTACGAACAAACCTCACTGAAGAACAAACTCCCAGAGGAGCTAATTACACGAGATGCTCTGGCAGTGACTCAGGCAGCAGGCATTCTAAGCCACCCCCAGGGACATGCGAGTCACCACATCCCACAGCTAACGGGCTGCCTCAGTGACTGTCTCCTTGCAAACAATAAGCTTCTGTCAGGTTAGCGTTCTCTCATGCCTGTCAATTGTAACGCAGTTTGTGTTAGGAGACAGGCTGGCACATTGTATAAAGGTCAAGTGGAAAACTGTCCCTTCTGCTACATCACTGTCACCAGCTGATAAAGGTCATATCCCACCCAATACACTGCCGTGACGGAAAATAACTTAGCTTGTCTACTGCGAAATATTCAAGAGTCCCTCTGCTATGGGCCTTCTGGTCTCTCTCTGCTCTCGGAAGGCATTAAACTGGGCACTCCAAGGTCTTCCAGCTGCTACTATGACAACAACTTGTTTGCAAACAAATTTGAACAGGAAAACACAAAGACAGCAAGTTTAAAACACTATATAGACTCATACTATGTAAACATTTTAATGCTGATTATAATTGTAGTAACTGACATTCATTCAGCATTATATGTCACCCAAATATTTAGTGTACACCATCTCATTTAGTTCTCAAAACAACTCTATTATCCCATTTTACAGATGGGAAAACTGCAGCTTGGAAGGATTAGGTAATTTGTCCAAGCTCATACAGCTACAAATTGTCAGGTTTTTAACGAGGTTGACCTGAAAGCCACTAATACTTTATGATTCAATTGTCAGAATTACCAACTATTAATAACATGGTAACTAACAGTGCTCACCATCATTCATAGATAAGATGTATCTTAGGGGATTGCCGAGCAGGGAGGTGGGAACGAGGACTGGGAAAAGCGAGGAAAAAAGAGAGAACCTGGGCTGAGAGAAGGCCTGGGAGGAAAGCGAGGAGGGAAGCAAGAACCTAGGCAGGGGAAGGAACTGGGAGCCAGGGCTGGGAACGCCGAGGAGGGAACAGGGAGTCCGAGGCGGGAAAAAAAAAAAAAAAAAAGATGTATCTTAAACGTTCATTTGTTCATCCAACAACCATTTCTTGAGAGTCTACTTTGACCGGGCACGATGCTAGGTGCCTGGAGATAAAGGCTCAAATGAGAGAGGGTCTCTGTCTCTCCCTGCAGGCAGCTTACAGTTCAGCCAAGGGCACAGCCAACGGCTATATTAAAACATAATATGGGGGCTTCCCTGGTGGCGCAGTGGTTGCGCGTCCGCCTGCTGATGCAGGGGAACCGGGTTCGCGCCCCGGTCTGGGAAGATCCCACATGCCGCGGAGCGGCTGGTCCCGTGAGCCATGGCCGCTGAGCCTGCGCATCCGGAGCCTGTGCTCCGCAACGGGAGAGGCCACAACAGAGGGAGGCCTGCATACCACAAAAAAAAAAAAAAAAAAAAAAAAAAACATAATATGGGACTTCCCTGGTGGTCCAGTGGGTAAGACTCCGCGCTCCCAATGCAGGGGGCCCGGGTTCGATCCCTGGTCAGGGAACTAGATCCCACACGCATGCCACAACTAAAGATCCTGCGTGCCGCAGCGAAGATCCCACACGCCGCAACTAAGCCCCGGCGCAGCCAAATAAATTAAAATAAATAAATTTAATGTATACGAGGCTAGGGAAACGTGCAGAGCACCCAAAAGAAGGGACCCTGAAACCAAGTCTTGATGGCCTAGTAGGATCTAGGATGGAGAAGGGAGTAGCAGGTGCAGGCAGAGGTGTAAAACCGTACGGGAAAAGGCACCCGCCTCCCGTACGGGAGTTACACTGGGTGGAAAAGGAGTGGCGAGAAATGAAATCAGCAGGCCAGGCAGTGGTCAGGGCGAGAAGGTGTTACCCTAGGCCGAGTTTAACACTCATCTTGAGAACGTCAGTCATGGACAGAGGTGAAAGGGAAAATGGTCCTCTAGGCATTGGAGAAGGACGGCTGGCTGCAGTGAAAGCCAAATTGGAGAAGGATGGGGAGGGAAGCAGGGACCCTGGAGAGACTAGTGTATGAGTCCAGGCAAAAATTGATGGATCTAAGGACAGAAGGAAGAGACCTTCAGGAGATGAAACCCAAGAGATGGAGTGGCTCAATGTCCAAGGAAACCTGAGAATCCGGCACGGCTCCCAGTTTTTCTTGCTTGAGCTGCCTGCCATTCGCTGCAGGAGGAAATCCAGCAAGAGGAGCTGGGCTGAGACGTAACAGAGTTCAGGACTTTATACAGGGAGGGGTGGCAGGGAAAATGTAGTCTTTGGATCGTAGGTTGGACATTTTATACAATCGTATTGGAGGGGAAAGTGATGCCACAAATTCAGGTCCAGTTTCTTATAATCTAGAGACATTTGAGCATCAGAAAACAGATGTACCATGAAAACGGTTCTCAGGAGACAAATGAAGTCAGGAGGCGACAGAACTGTCTGACGAATGTGTTGCTAGAACACGCAACGGAAAGGTGTTCCGTTTGTGGGTTTGGAGACTGGTGGCTGAGGTCGTCTCTCTCTTCGCTGCTTTATTTTATGACCCCACTCAGTCCCTGCTCCGAATACATGCCTTGCCACCTTGACTCACTTGGTCTGCCTTTCCTCCTCGACAAACAAGACCAAAAGGGCAATGACCCAATGGCCAATGACCCTTTGGCCACTGGACACACACTAATGTGAGGCTCAGTGAGGCAGAGGCAGCGGGCGAACTGGTTCAAAACTGTGTCAAGACGCTGGGTTGTGAGGCCCAGAGGCCAGCACCGAAGCAGAGGTGAACAACTCCTCCTATACCTTTCCAACCACAAGCCAAGAGATGTCCTTTCCTTCTGCAGAGTGTCTGACTCCTTCCAACTGAAGACCATGGGAAACCTTCAACTATTTATATACCATAAAGGTTTTTGTTTCCATGTCTTATAGAAAACTTATTCAAATTTCCCTAGATAACTTTTTTTTAAGTGGGTCACAATTAATCTCCCAAAGACAGGGCCTCCAGAGCAGCTGATGCATTCACACCATGCTTTCAGTCCTCACGGATTTGGGGACAGGAACAACGGACAGAGAGGGCAGCAGAAGGTGGGCTGCAGAGCTTGTGAAATCCGGAGGGAAGACCCACTTGTTCTCTTCCGGTGTGTCTCCGTCACCCACCATGCGTTAGTGGTATACTTGCTGTCAATTTTTTATTAGAGGGAATGCAAGATTTAATTAAGTGCCTGGGCAGTTTATTTTTTTAAAAAAAACAAAAAAAAAAAAACAGTATCTGTCCAATGATGCATCACCCCGTGCAAGAAGCCATGAAGGAGCAGGGGCCCCACATCATTGCCGTTATGCAGAGGAAATGGACACTGTGTTTATAAATGACCGTGTTCAATGGATTAAATCTTTGTCCGGGCCTGCACCTTCACCCTCTCTGCCCGTGAGGGTACAGGTCACAAAACAGCAGAGACCCACAGAAAAAGGACCAGAACAGAGAACCAGTCTTTCGTTCAATCTCTTCTTCTTCACCCTTGTCTTTAGCCCTCCACGTATGTCTCATTTTCTTCCTTTTCCATTTTTTTCCATCCACACTCAAAACCTTTGAAAAGCAATTCTTTCAAAGCCCAAGCAGACTTTCAATTTCGTTTTCTCAGGGTCATCCAGTGTCATGCAACAGAGAATGAGGCAGAGAACGAGAGACTCAAGATCACGAAATTCAGACTGCAGAGGAGAAAAGCAGTTTGCCACAGGAAGACGTGAAGAGCAGTCAGGCTCTAATCCCTCATTATAATTTGCAAGTTTTCTTATATATTGCTTTACCTCATTTCCGAATTTTTTTTTTTTTGGCAGCTTGAAAGAAATCAGGCTGTATGCAAATAAGCTGCTTATTGCCAAACAGAAAATAAGAAGCCACATCATTCTATCTTATTTTCTGCATGCTACTGAAGCTAACTGCTGGCAGAGAGGTTATTCAGAAGCAGCCACACTCTACACAGCACTTTCCAACATGTGGTACCCAGGTACGCGGGATGAGGGTGACGGGTGGGCAAAGAAAGAGAAAGGAACAAGTAATCCATCGATACCTGTGTACCAGGCACCCCACACGCCCACATTGGCCATTAGCGTGGTTAACCTTCCACCCACACAGCAGCACAGGGTAATCCCTGTGCTACGCCTAGTTCATCCAGGACCAAGCTGGTGCCCGAGGACAGATGACAGGACAAAAGGGCACCACCACACTGACCCTGGGTCTCCTCGCCCACTTCCGGGACTCTCCATTCTGCCCGCTGAGCTGGTGAGTAAACACTTCACAGCTCACTGTAAGTAAATTACACCTCAACTAAAAATATACAGAATTGAAACTAAATATGTAAATAAACACTCGATAAATTTTTCACAGCTCCCAAAGGTGTTTTTAACTACCACTCTCCCAGGTTGAGTAAGAGTAAATTATTTCTAGACAGCAGAAACTAACACAACATCGTAAAGCAATTTTACTCCAATAAAGATGTTAGGGCTTCCCTGGTGGCGCAGTGGTTGAGAGTCCGCCTGCCGATGCAGGGGACGCGGGTTCGTGCCCCGGTCCGGGAGGATCCCACATGCCGCGGTGCGGCTGGGCCCGTGAGCCATGGCCGCTGGGCCTGCGCGTCCGGAGCCTGTGCTCCGCGACAGGAGAGGCCACGACAGTGAGAGGCCCGCGTACC
>NC_041233.1:2970355-3013266 GCF_002837175.3 Physeter macrocephalus | reverse complement strand
CTGGTAGCGCAGTGGTTGAGAGTCCGCCTGCCGATGCAGGGGACGCGGGTTCGTGCCCCGGTCCGGGAGGATCCCACATGCCGCGGTGCGGCTGGGCCCGTGAGCCATGGCCGCTGGGCCTGCGCGTCCGGAGCCTGTGCTCCGCGACAGGAGAGGCCACGACAGTGAGAGGCCCGCGTACCGCAAGAAAAAAAAACAAACAAAAAAAGATGTTAAAAAAAAACAGTAAATTATTTCTAATTGTCACTTCATGTAGAAATAGAAGAGTTGATCCTGCCAGTGGAATTCACCCATCTATCAATTCAGTGACAGGATGTGAGCCAATCAGCCCCACATTATACATATATATATATATATATATAAAGTAACCTGCTGATGGATTGAACTGGTCCCGAGTCGAACACACAAAGCCCCCCTAGACGCTGCCACAGTCAAATCAAAGGTTACCTTGCTTCCCTGGGAGGATTAGGACAGAAGTCTTTGGAAAATCTCTAATAAGAGGCAATCTGTGAGAGCAGGTTTGTGGGGGGACTGTGTGTAATCCAACTCACTCCCCACCATCCAGCAGTGCTGGGAAAAGGTGGGCATCCAATCGATGCTTCCTGACTAAATGAATGAACTCTGGCGAGTGTTTTCATCGTAATCCTCTTGCATGTTGTTAACATCCCTCATTTTGAAATTCACGTTGCTCTCAATCATTCTTTTTATTTAATTAATTATTTATTTATTTTAGTTATATATTTATTTTAGGCTGCATTGGGTCTTCGTTGCTGCACGCGGGCTTTCTCTAGCTGCGGCGAGCGGGGGCTACTCTTCGCTGCGGCGCGCAGGCTTCTCTTCTCATTCCAGTGGCTCCTCTTGTTGCAGAGCCCGGGCTCTAGGCGCGCAGGCTTCAGTAGTTGTGGCGCATGGGCTCAGTAGCTGTGGCTCGTGGGCTCTGGAGCACAGGCTCAGTAGTTGTGGCACACGGGCTCAGCTGCTCTGTGGCCTGTGGGATCTTCCAGGACCAGGGCTTGAACCCGTTTCCCCTGCATTGGCAGGTGGATTATTAACCACTGTGCCACCAGGGAAGTCCTACAATCATTCTTAGTTACCTCCATGTGTGTGTGTTTCCCTCGGCATTAAGTGTCCTGGATACTATTTTTATCTGCTCAGCAACCTCATCTTCTCGTAAGAGATGAGCCCCACCTCATCACAGACACAGACAGGTAAACACGCTTGGCTAATGGTGGTTCCTCACCACTTGAGCTGCAGTAAGTGGTCCAAAAGAAGTTGGCACCTAACCCAAGCTCTCCCTGAAAGTTTTTGTACTGGATCCAAGGAGGGAGGTTCCCATCCTCCTCTAGTCATGGTCCTGTTAGCACAAAAGCCTTGAATTGCCACGTGGAATGAAGTGGTGTGATCATTTGCAAACATACCTCCAAAGAAAAGTGGTCTACTTCCTCTCCCCTTGAAGGTGAGCTAACTTTGGTCACTTGCTTCAAATGAATAGGATGTAGCAGAATTGACACCACATAATTTTTTAGATAAGGTCATAAAAGATGATAGAATCTCTAGGTCCATGCATGTTGCTGCAAATGGCATTATTTCATCTCTTTTCATGGCTGAGTAATATTCCATTGTCTGTGTGTGTGTGTGTGTGTGTGTGTGTGTGTGTGTACACGCGCGCACACACTACATCTTCTTTATCCATTCCTCTGTTGATGGACACCTAGGTTGCCTCTATATGTTGGCTATTGTTAACTAGTGCTGCTATGAACATTGGGGTGCATGTATCTTTTTGAATTTCTGGGTATATGCCCAGGAGGGGGATTGCTGGATCATATGGTAACTCTATTTTTAGTTTTTTAAGGAAACTCCATACTGTTTTCCACAGTGGCTACACCAATTTACATTCCGACCAACAGTGTAGGGGGGTTCCCTTTTCTCCACATGCTCTCCAGCATTTATTATTTGTAGACTTTTTAACTGGTGTGAGGTGATACCTCATTGTAAACGAACTGATTCACAAAACAGAAACAGACTCACAGACATAGAAAACAATCATATGGTTACCAAAGGGGAAAGGAGGGGGGAGGGATAAATTAGGAGTTTGGGATTAACAGATACTCACTGTTATATATAAAATAGATAAACAACAAGAACCTACTGTATAGCACAGGGAACTGTATCCAATATCTTGTAGTAACCTATAAAGGAAAACAATCTGAAGAAGAATATATATATACACACACACACATATATATGTACATATATACGTATCACTGAATCACTTTGCTGTACACCTGAAAGTAACACAGCATTATAATTCAACTATATTGATACTTCAATTAAAAAGTATCAATCTTAAAAAAACTTTTTTAAGATGACAGAGCTTCCTTCGGCTGCCTCTCTTTCTCTCTCTCTCTCTGTCTCTCCGTACATTCACCATCACGTTATGAGGAAGCCAAGCAGCCCCATGAGCCGTAGCCCCTGCTGAGCCCCAGTTCAAAGCCAGCACCAACTGCCAGACTTGAAATTCAGCCTTCACATGATCACAGGCCTCACTTAATGCCAAATGGAGCAAAGAAGGGCTATCTCGACTGATAGTTCCCCAAATTATAGATTTTTTGAAGCACAATATATGTTGTCATTTTGATAAGCCACTAAGCTTGGGGGCAGTTTGTTACACAGCAACAGGTAACAGGAAAAGGATTTTGGTGCCACATCGGTGCTGCTGTAACAAAGAACCAAACACGTGGCAATAGGTTTGGGGCTGGGGAGCTGCGTGGAAGTTGGAAGGGCCTTGAAGAGACACTTAGGAGAAGCATAAAGGATCTTGAGGAGGCTACTGATGAGGAAGTAAAGGAAAGGAAGGAAAATGTTATTGGAAACCAGAAAGTGCCTTGTTTAGCGGCTTTTTTATTTGAAAACTTTTAAGTTCTAGATTTATTTTGAAACCAACTTCCAAGGGACCACCTGGCTGCTTCTCACTCCCCATAGTATAATGTAAGAAAAGAGAAATAAGCCAAAGAAATAACTGTTACCATAAAGGAGCCAGAACTTACAGGGCTTGAAATTCAAATTATTTCTTCTTCCCAGCCTTTCTGGATGACAAATGACGCTAAGATTAAGAAACAGCTTCCAGGCAAAGATCAAATCCAGACTGCTGTCAGGAAAATATGGTCAAAAGATGAGGCCAAGGACATAAACTGTAAAACCCTTTTTAAGACCACAGGAAGATTTAAGGTAGCGCATCACAGACCCTTTCAAACAGTCAAACAGCCAAGTAAGAGTCTGAGGAGCATTACCCTCTGCCCCTCCAAGCCTTAAAGGAAGCCTGAAAAAAGAGGCTTATCTTGAAGATATTTGTGGGTATAGCTTTTGTCTGATGGAGATTATAAATGGATTCATATAAAACCCAAAACGGGGACTTCCCTGGTGGCGCAGTGGTCAAGAATCCGCCCGCCAATGCAGGGGACACGGGTTCGAGCCCTGGTCCGGGAAGATCCCACATGCCGCGGAGCAACTAAGCCCGTGCGCCACAACTACTGAGCCTGCACTCTAGAGCCTGCGAGCCACAGCTACTGAGCCCACGTGCCACAACTACTGAAGCCTGCTCACCTAGAGCCCCAGGCTCCGCAACAAGAGAAGCCACATCAATGAGAAGGCTGCACACCACAAAAAAGAGTAGCCCCGGCTCACCACAACTAGGAGAAGCCCACACGCAGCAATAAAGACCCAAAAGCACCCAAAAATAAATAAATTTTAAGAAAAATTTTTTTAAAGAATTATGCCAAGTTGGAAAAGAAAAGAGAAAGTACAAAATGAAAAAAAAGGCATTTGGACCCCCAAACCTGTATGAGTGGGAAGCAGGCTACTTTTATGGAAAAGGAAGCATGACTCAGAGTGTAGAACCAAGAGCCTGGAGGTCAGAGCCTAGAAAATCATTTCCAGGCAGTAGGCCTAAACCCTAATCAAGGAACTGACCAGAGGTGGATTTCAGAATTGCGATGCACCAGTGGCTGCTGGGTGCCTCCCACTTGCCCCTTTGTGAACAAGTATCTTTAGCAGTTATCCTATGCTGGTCCCACCATCGTAGGTTGAGATCATGGGGGCTGACAGCCTATCTTATTAGTGCACAGGTGTTCAGATCATCCAGAGAAACTGAACTCAAGAAGCCATGCTCAAGGAATCACACCTAAGGAGCCTCACCTGCACCTGTACCTGAGTTAGACCTGTACTCATCAAGCCTGAGCCTGATGCCTTCATATATGAGAACTCTGAGGGGTCTTGAGAGGGAATGAGTACATTTTGCACATGGAAGAATGTCAAAGCATCTGAGAATAGAGGGCAGTCTGTGGTGGTTTAAAAAGATGCCCAGAAATTTACAATAGCCAGGATGTGGAAGCCACCTAAATGTCCATCAACAGAGGAATGGATAAAGAAGATGTGGTACATATATACAACGGAATATTACTCAGCCATAAAAATGAACGAAATTGGGTCATTTGTAGAGACATGCATGGACCTAGAGACTGTCATACAGAGTGAAGTAAGTCAGAAAGAGAAAACAAATATTGTACATTAACGCTTATATGTGGAATCTGAAAAAATTGGTAGAGACGATCTTATTTACACAGCAGAAACAGAGACACAGACGTAGAGAACAAACGTATGGACACCATGGGGGAAGCGAGGGGTGGGATGAATTGGGACATTGGGATTGACAAATATACACTATTGATACTATGTATAAAATAGATAACTAGTGAGAACCTACTGTATAGCACAGGGATGTGCTACTGTATAGTTGCTCTACCCAATGCCCTGTGGTGACCTAAATGAGAAGGAAATCCAAAAAAGAGGGGATATATGTATATGTATAGCTGATTCACTTTGCTATACAGTATAAACTAACACAATATTGTAAAGCAACTATACTCCAATAAAAATTTTAAAATAAAATATTAATTAATTAAAGATGCCCACAAATTCTTTAGACCCTCCTCCCATCAACAGATGGAGTCTAATGACCCTGTGCTTGAGTATGGGTCACCCTTAGTGACTCACTTCTAAGGAATAGAATTCAACAGTAGTAACACTACCCGACTTCCAAGGTTGTCCACAATAAGTGACAGTTTTTGCCTAGATCTTTCTCTCTCAGGATGCCATCACTATGCTATAAGGAAGCCAAGCAGCTACATGGAAAGGCTACAGGTAAGTGATCCAGCCATGGGCCCAGCCAGGTACCAGTAGACAGTCAGCATCAACCACCAGTGGCATACTGAAGTCTCCAATGGTTGGAGAACCATTTCTCCCTTCAATTCTGTCAATATTTGCGCTTCATATGTTTTGGGGCTCTTTTGTTTGGGGTATATATGTTGAAATTTGTTAGAGCTTCTTGAGAAATTAATACGTTTATCAATATATGATGCTTCATTTATCGCTTGTAACAGTATTTTACTTAGTCTATTTTGTGTGATAGTACAGACATTCCAGCTCTCTTTTGGCTACTAGTTGCATGGAATATTCTTTTCCATTTTTTCACTTCAATCTATTTGTGTCTTTGGGTCTTTTGGGTCTAAAGTGAGTCTCTTGTAGACAGCATATAGGTGGATCATTTTTTTAGTATCCATTCTGCCAATCTCTGCCTTTTTATTAGAAAGTTTATTCCATTTACATTTAAAGTAATTATTGATAAGGAAGGACTTACTTCTGCCATTGTTGTTTATGTTCTGTATGTCTTCTTTTTGTCCCTCATTGCCTCCATTACTGTATTCTTTTATGTTTAGGTGATTTTTTAGTACTGAACTGTTTTGATTTCTTTATCATTTCCTTTTGTGTATATTTTGTTGATAGTCCTTTGTGGTTGCCACGTGGATTGCATTTACTATCCTAAAGTTACAACAATCTGATTCAAATTGATACCAACTTAACTTCAATAGCTTACAAAAACTTTGCTCCCATACGGTTCCATGCTCCCCCTTTGCATTATTATTGTCACAAAGTACATCCTTTTAAATAGATTTATAATAACATAATTCAGAATTTTATAAATTATAAATGTTATACATTTGTCTTTTAAATCATGTAGAAAATAAAAAGTGGAGTTATAAACCCAAAATACAATAATACTAGTTTTTATATTTGCCCATGTATTTGCCATTATTGAATTCTTTATTTCTTCATATGGCTTTAAGTTACTGTCTAGTGTCCTTTTACTGCAACCTGCAGGATTCGCAATTAGCATTTCTTGCAGGGCAGGTCTAGTGGTAAAGAACCCCTTTAGCTTTTGTTATCTGGGAATGTCTTAATATCTCCCTAATTTTTTTAAAGAACAGTTTTGCTAGATATAGAATTCCTGATTAACAATTTTTTTTCTTTCCACATGTTAAATATATCTTCCCACTGCCTTCTGGTTTCCATGGTTTCTGATGAGAAAATTGCTGTGAGTCTTATGGAGGATCACTTGTATGTGATGAGTTGCTTCTCTCTTGCTGCTTTCAAGATTCTGTCTTTGGCTTTTGACAATTTGATTATAATGTGTTCCCATGTGGGTCTCTTTGAGTTTATCTTACTTGTAGTTCATTTAGTTCTTGAATTTTTAGATTCATATCTTTCATCAAATTTAGGAAGTGTGCAGCCATTATCTTTTCAAATATTCTTCAGCTCTTTTCTCTCTTCTTCTTCTGGGACTCCCATAGGTATATGTTGCTCTGCTTGATGATGTCCCAGAGGTCTCTTGGGCCTTCAATTTTTTTCATTCTTTCTTCTTTCCACTCCTCAGACTGAAAAATTTCAATTGTTGTATCTTCAAGTTTGCTGATTCATTCTTCTGCCTGGTCAACTCTTCTGCTGAACCTATCTAGTGAATATTCATTTTATTATACTCTTCCGCTCCAGAATTTATTTCATTCCTTGTCGTAATATCTATCTCTTTATTGATATCCTCATTTTGTTTGTACATCATTTTTCTGATTTCCTTTAGTTCTATGTCCATGTTTCCTTTAGCTCTTTGGACATCATTACGATAACTGCTTTAAATTTTTAGCTAATAAATCCAATGCCTGGGCTTCCTCAGGAATGGTTTCTGTCCATTTATTTTATCTCTTTCAATGGGCCAGGTATTCCTATTTCTTTGTATGCCTTTTGATACTTTGTTGAAAGTTAGACATTTAAATATTTGGTAACATATTAAATAATGTGGTAACTCTATTAATTAGCTTCTCCTCCTTCCCCATGGTTTTCTGGGTTTGCGGGGCTTTTTTATGGTTGAAAGCTGTAGTGGTTGATCTGTTTAGGTACTTTTTCAAATTATTTTTGCCTCTTCCAACTTCCAGCAGCAGCTAGCATTCCTTGGCTTGTGGTCACATCACCTCCTCATCTTCTGTTTGTCTAATCTCCCTCTGCCTCACTCTCATTAGGACACGTTATGGCATTTAAGGGCCACCCAAATAATCCAGGATAATCTCCTCATCTCAAGATCCTTAACTTAATCATATCTGCAAAAACCCTTTTCCAAATAAGGTAAGATCTACAAATTCCAGGGACTAAGATGTGGCTGTCTTTTAGAGGGGTCCATGTTTCAGCCTACCACATGAACCAACAGATAAGTGAAACAAGTGGTTGGAGAGAATAAGTCAAACAACAGAGAGAAAAATGAGGGTCCTAACACCCTTGATCCCCTGACCCCAGTCATCCCATCCTCTTTTCTTCTGGCACTAGTTTAAACTGGGTCTCTTCCTCTTGAAAGCAGAGGTCTTCATGCAAAAAAACAAAACAAAACAAAACAAAACAAAAAAACCAATTCTAATGTTAACTGAACTTTTACATATTTATATACATATCGTTTATCCCAACTAAGCTAACATTCCTTGAGGGGAGGTCATCTCTTACACACGTGCTGGTTCACCACAGCCTGGAAAACCTGGCAAATATTCAGTAAATAGTTGTTCATGTGAAAGAGTGATGTACATGATGTACTGGCTTAAGAGCCAGGCTCTGCTCTTAACTTGCTGTGGCGTTTTGGACAAAACAAGATGCCAGTAACAGCCAGGCTCCTTTGTGCGCAGGGAAAGGAATAGTCACAACCCACTTACTCAAGTCACAGAATTTCCCCTTTTTTTAAACTTGTCTATCAAATGTCTACATATGACCACAGAGTGGTCAAACCAAAGTATTAAAACGTTTGTAGAAATACCTGTATGTGTTCAGTATTTAACTCTGCCCTAAGTCCATTAGGCCTCTCATTACGGGCTTAAGTGTGTGCTCCCAAAATTTATATTTTGAAATCCTAACCTCCAAGACCTCAGAATGTGGCTGTATTTAGAGACAGGGTCTTACATAAAATGAAGTCATTAGGGTGGGCCTTAATCTAATATGACTGGTACTGGTGTCCTTATAAGAGAAAGAGATTAGGACAGAGACACATACAAAGGGAAGACCATGTGAGGACACAGGCAGAAGACGGCCATCTACACACCAAGGAGAGAGGCCTCAGAAGGAACCAACCCTGCCCATACCTTGATCTTGGACTTCCAGCCTCTAGAGCTGTGAGAAGTAAATGTCTGTTGTTTAAGCCGCCCAGTCTTGTGGTGCTTTGTTATGGCAGCCCAAGTAACTAGCACATTCCTCCTGCTAAAGGAAAGTCAACCATTTGTACTGAAAACAGAGTTTGGACCTGAAATGATTGTAGTGGGAAGATTCAGTCCCGTTTAGGCTTTTGCCCCAATCACAGACACACCCCTTCCAGGTGTGTTGGCTACTTCACAGTTGGCAGACAGAAGGAAAATGCTCCTTGAAAACAGCTGAAGTTTCAATTTCACTTGAAAAAGTGAAATTGTTGACATTTCTACAGTCCTGAATGCCCTTACAGGAGCGGTGATCACTGTACTCCAGTGAGCTGGCCCCAGATAATCTAAGTCACTGCCTTGTCCTGTATGGCCACCTGGAGAGCAGCTGAGTTCCTTGGACCCAGATGGAGAATTCCCGCAGGTGAGCCTGCTGTCCTGGGATCCCAGCCAGCCTGTCAGCCACGCTAGGAGAGAGGCAGGAACACAGAAAACCTGTGGGAGCAGCTTCAGCACAGGAGGAACTTCCTGCCTGCCCTGCTGCTGCATCAACCAGGCTCTCCGGCTTGAGAGACTTGTGTCACCTGAGGAGCCTCAGGCACATACACAGAGAGAGAGGAAGATGTGTCCACGATCAGCACAACCACCTACTAACACCAGTTTAAAAAGTGCTGCAGTTCAGCCCGCAAGAAAGTGCGTCCAAGTTCCAACTAATTAGACAGAGGAGGTGGAAAAAGAGATTTTTTTTTTTTGTCTTGGTGTTTTGTACTCAGCAGCACGTCTAACCTTGGAGCTGTCAGGTTTCATCATGAATAATGACCGTGCCCACACCCCACGTGATCCTCGCAGGGCAGACCAACTTCCTCACAACTGGGGAAGCAAAGCAGAGGCCACCTAGAGACCTGTGATGTGGTCATGAAGAGGGAC
Source organism: Physeter macrocephalus (assembly GCF_002837175.3). Taxonomy (NCBI): domain Eukaryota; kingdom Metazoa; phylum Chordata; class Mammalia; order Artiodactyla; family Physeteridae; genus Physeter; species Physeter macrocephalus. The sequence goes on along the minus strand of NC_041233.1, from coordinate 3,003,787 downwards.
ATCCGCTCCCCTGTGCTTCTACCCCCAGAGCACCAGGGGGTCTAACATCCCACACTTAACACCAACACAGAAAGAGCTGGGTGTGCACCCAGCGGGAACACGGCGAAGAAACGGCATCACGCTAAAATCATGCTTTAATCTGCTACAAATGAAAGCGACAGATAGCATATGTAGATAAACCCTCTGGGTCTGTGCACAAAGCTCCAATCCCAAGGAGGTGTTACATGACTGACTGCACCCTTAGCACGCGTGAAAAATGCCAGCACGCAAACCTGCACACACAAACAGTGATGCTAAAAGCCACCATTGGCTGAGATCTCTGCCCTTAGCTCACAGAATCAGAAATTCTCCTATAAAGAGGAAAAGACCCTAAGACAATGTAACCAAGGGACGTAAATGGCATATTGTACATATTCTCATTCTGCAGCGTTTGTTTTTACGTTTCGCCTGTCTCCCAATTTTTAAATTTTTACCTAAAATAGGAGGCAGACACACAAGCTTTCATTCTGGTGAGAATGATGCTAAAGATCAACACTGAATTAATACAAGTGCTCATCTCCTAATAACCTAATGGTTTTAGAAAAAATCATGGACCGTGTTCCTGGTGCATCCCCAGCGTGGAGCCCGCATCCGTCCCTTCCCTAGGGGTCATATAAATAAGAGTTTCCAGAATCCAAAATCTTCCTAGCTAGGTTTTATCCCCACAGCTCCTACAAAGCTGTTTTCCACGTGGGGATGCGAGATGCTTTCGACCCAGCAAGGCCGGAGGCAAAGCAGAAAGACGGCCGGAGCACACGCTGGTCTTCTCTGAGCAGCTCCCATGGCCTCGCCTGACAAAGAGGGTGGTGACACCTCCTCCCGGGACTGGCCAAGATCTCAGTTGATGGTGACTTGGATGGTTCTTGTGCTGGCATTTTTCACAAGTGATAAGGGTGCAATCAGTTGAGTAACACCTCCTGGAGATCTGAGCTTCTGTTTGTGTGTTTAATGGAAGCCTCATCATCCCAGGACCAGGGGAGACACTGCAAGCAGCCCTCAGAGCAACGGAGGGTGAGCCCTGTGGATAACGTGCCAGAAGGATGATGTTTCCAGACCCTGGGAGGTGGGGAGAGGAGGGAACGGCGTGGGCAGGAGGCTGTGGACAGATGCTGCACCCACATTCACATCGGGGTTCAGGGCAGCTCGTTTCAAGTCAGAACACAAAACAGTACAGGCTGCTGAGAGTCACATTTCTGTTCTGGGGACCCCAGCATGGTCCCCAGCTCCAGCTGATTCTGCTGTCCTGCGGGGATAAAAATGACCAGATTCTACTCAAGCTTGTTTTCTGCTTCCCAGGCTCGCATGAAATGCGGTGAAAAGGAATCCGTGGGTTTTTGCCGTGCTCAGTCACGTCTGAGTTCTGAGACGAGAAGGCATTAAACTTCAGGAAGCCGCGGGAGGACATTCAGAGTGGGGTCCCCGTGAAAGAAAGGGGTGTTGGCTTGGATAATCTGCACACTCACCAAAGAGCCACTGTGGACAGAGAAATCTTGCTAAAGAAAGAATTCAGAAAAAAAAAAAGAAAATGATGGCAGCTTAGACAAGAACCAGCCACTTTCTAGCACAGTTTCATGCTTGGCCTCTGCTGCGATCATTTTTCTCTCAATGCTCACGTTTTTATTGTGCTAGAATTTTGCCACAATGACTATTGATTGAGACAAGGAGAGAGAAAGGAAGTCAGTGCTGGCCATTCTTCGCTCCGAGAAGGAAAGTCTAGACAAGCAGGAAGGCCAGCTCAGCGACGCGGCGCAACGATACGAGTCACTGAAGTGCTGCGCTCACCTACGCACGACCTCGCCTCGTGCGCTTGGGAAGCGGACATGGTCACTGGGGGACACGGGAGGCCAGGGGGGCGTGAGAGGCCACAGATCCACGCAGGAACAACTAGGACAGTAACCATGTTGAAATTCGTGGTCCATTACAGACTTAGAGAATGAACTTATGGTTACCAGCGGGGAAGGGTGGAGGGAAGGGATAGTGAGGGAGTTTGGGACAGACATGTACACGCTGCTGTATTTATTCAATAAAATGGATGACCAACAAGGTAAAATGGATGACCAACAAGGACCTACTGTACAGCACAGGGAACTCTGCTCAACGGTATGTGGCAGCCTGGATGGGAGGGCCGTTTGGGGGAGACTAGATACATGTTTGTGCGTGGCTGAGTCACTTTGCTGTGCACCTGAGACTATCACAACATTGTGAATCGGCTATACTCCAAGATAAAATTAAAAGTTTAAAAAAAAAGATTTAAAAAATTTTTTCAAAGGTGAAAGGGAGGGAGGGAGGGAGGGAGGGAGGGAGGGAGGGAAAGAAAAAGAAAATCGTGGTCCACGCTCTCCTTTTCTCCCTCCCAACACATCACAGACCCTGGTCGCTCCTCCCCCATCTCTGGACGGCAGTGTCTCCCACTGTGGGACTCTGAGGTCTCATCCTTGCCCCCCAGTGGACATGGGATAAGCAGTAATGCGCTGAAACCGATGAGCATTTTGAGCCTCTAGGAGAAAGACCCTAAGCACATACCAAATGGCAACATTCTTTTCCTCCCAAGCCCTCCCAGCTTTATGCAAGAATATAAGGAAATATTAATCTTCCTTCCCTAGTGAGGGAGAGATGTAATTAGAGGCCTGAGAAGGCTTCCCCACAAGGCATCAGCGGGTAACTCTGCCAGCCCTTTAATGAGACGAAACATGGAACTTTCTATTCTGGGCTTATGGCTCCTTGCTCTGGAACACAAAGTCATTTTTATGAGTGAATCTAGAAAGAAAGAGAGAAAAGCAAAAAAACCCAAGGGGATAAGGTCACCCTCTAGATGCTCCCGGCTAACCTCGTGGACACCGGCAGACGCCGTCCCCAGAGACAGAGCACAGCTGCACAGCCGCTCCTAACAGAAAAAGAAGGGAGCCCACACGAAGACTAAATGCTGAGTGGCAAGAAATTCTCAGCAACTCTGAAACTGTTTATTAGTAACCCTGCATAGAGGAGAAAGGAAATTGTATTCAAATCCTATCTCAACAAATCTCATGACGACAAGCTCTCCATCTCAACACTGTCCAAACTTCCCTAATGCCATAGCAATCAGTTTACGAGAATTTATTGATCACCTACTATGTGCTAGTCCATGTCCATGCACTGGGCCCTGCAGCGATCCGTTTCAGACAATAGCCAGTTTCAAATCTCCTTTCAAGGCAAGCAGACTTTGGGATGGTGGCTTACAGCAGTGGTGGCTCTTCCAGCTCTTGGCCCTTCTGTAAAATGCCCTTCCAGGGTATCCTACTCACCCCTTAGGGCCTAGATACATTGCCACCTCCACCAGGAGGGACGGGGCCCATGGACTGAACCCCACCTGCCGGACTCAGCTGGCCACTGTACCACAGGCCTGATTCTCCGTGGAGGAAAGTCCTACACCAGCGTTTGCCCAAAGGTCAACATGCACACCAACCACCTGGAAGGCTGGGGAAAGCACACAATGCTGGGCCTACCCCAAAACTTTTCCTTTGGTACACAGTGACGTACAAACAAGGAAAAAAGATAGGCAGAAACACTGGATAAAGGTGCCTTTATTCTTTTAGCTTCCCTGTGAGGTGTGCCCCGTTCAACCTCGTCCCCTGAGGTGTTTCAGAGACATTTGGAGAAAAGACTAAAGAAGTGAGGCCTTCGTTTAATGAAGCCCGTCAAGAGAACCACGTCAGAATGTCCGCGTTTTTCTTGATCAGAAAAAGAGGGCGTGGTTTTCCACCTGTGTCAGAAGCTTTGCGTGTTACAGAGAGAGCCCTGTTGTTAAAGGAACCAAGACTCAGCCCGTGGAAGAGAAAATTAAACGCGTGCCACAGCTGGGAGCCTCAAAACCTAGGTGTAATTGTCTTCCGGAGACAGAAGCCCCCAGGGGCACCCTGGTCCAGGAGCAGCTCATCTGCTCTTGGTCTACAGCTGGGCGTGGGAACGGGCTACTTCCCCAAGCCTCGGACCTGCTTCCCCTTCCACACCCCTCATCCCCCACCCGGCCTCATTCTGAAATCGAAACGGCCCGTCAAAGAGAAGTGGCAGGGTTCACAGAGCTCCGCCTCCATCCCCAAATTCCTCTCGTTCCTCCTTCCCCATCACTCTCTAAGCCCCACCCCAGGGGTGTATGAGGACTCCAGACAGCATCAGCTCTGGATGTCTCCTAGAATAGGACTGGCACCCTCCTCGTGGAAGTCGCTCACCCCACTCCTGTAGCGCCCCACTTCCTAATGGTCTGTGACGAATATCCCCTAGGAAACCAGAATATGGGCCCATGAGGTTGAGGGCCAAAGCCTCAAGGTTACCCAGCTTCCTGGGGATCCTTAGATCTACATTATTTCTAGACCAAACGTCGGTGTGCTAAGCTGGGTTATCACCAGCAGTCTACCTCAAGTTCCTGAGTGGCTGGGGCAAGCTGGAAGTCCTTTTAGGCCCTCTCTTTTCCCCTGACCCAGCAGAAATGGGTGTGAGATATTGCAGTCGGCACCTGCGTCCTTAGGATCCTCCCCAAGCCAACCATCCCTGCGACCTTCCCTCGCAGATGGTCCACCCCGTGTCCACTCGGCTGCCATGACTGCCCTCGTCTGCTATGACCCAACTCCTATTTGGGGGCCTCATTCTGTTTTTTTCGGGCTTCTGACCAACTCTTCCGTCTTCATGTTATGACTTCTCCTTTCCAGCTTGGCTACTTCAGGCCATCTACATGGGAATTTGGATACATTCGTGCCCGCGGGCACAGCCTGGCACCATCTCTTGAGCTCATCCCATCTCCTACACCTGGTCCCCGAGAGCATGAAGTCAGAAAGCTCCATGAAGGCTCATACTCACAGCACACAGTAGTTGTTCAACAAACATTTTCTGATGCGTGAATAACGTTTAGATATAGCACACCTCAGGCAGATAGATGATGAGTTAATATAACTTATATTGTGCCAGTACTCACAGTGTTTCTGGACAATCAATAAAGTTATACTTATGACCCAAAGGATTATTGCTCATCAAGTGCTTTGAAATCCACAAAATAACAGTGCTGTAAAATAGTCAACTGTTACTGAGTGGAGGTGATCAAAGGAACAGATTACGTGATTCAGTTGGGGTGTGGAGCATAGGGGTAAGTAAGGAGGGAAAGAGAAATTGGACATTATGGAAAAAAGGAAGAAAAAATCAATAAGCAAAGTAAAACTCACCCTTATCATAATCATCTTCCTCAACCGCTTTTTCTTGAAGTTTCTGAAGCTTTAATCTTAAGGATTTTACCTATGTTGGTTTGAAGGGGAAAAAATGAAAACCAAATTACAATTGCATTCACGCAAACTTATTTTGCTAAAGCTGAGAACACTTAGAAACTATTTCGAAGCTGAACCACTTTATTCTCCTTTAAAAAAAAGAACCACAAATGTACATTTTTTTGATGCCAGATGCATTTGTTTCTCCAAAAAAAAAAGTTACACAGAGAAAAAGTGTAATTTGAGCATAAAATCCACAAAAAGAGTTAGAATGTTATTTTAAACAAAAACATCACGCTGTACCCTTACCTGTGTGAAAAATGCATAATAAAAAGGAATACAAATTTCCTGACCTGACCAAGTGGTTCCTGTTCAAAAAAACCACATTAAAATTATGGAAGTAAACACACCAACGTTAGAAGAGAAACCGAGAGAAGAAAAGCATGAACTTCAACTCGACAGGCTTTCCTGAGAGCTAGGCAAGAATGAAAAGAAGGACTTTACCAAAGACGTCCTAGGGTTCACACACCTTCCATTACGGAAAAGGGCACTGTCTCACTTAACATGCATGCGGACTCAACCATCCCATCACTTGTCTGAGAATTACCAACGTGTTCATTTGTAATTATTGCTCTTCTCAACAGGAGGCCCCAGGATTTTCTGCAGGGAGATTCTTAGCCTACGGATGAGCGGATTTAAGCTTGCTTCCTGAAAACCTGCTTCCTGAAAACCTGCTTCCTCCCATCCTTTGCCAGCTCACACCTACCTCTGCTTCCACACCTGGCTCAGGTGTCACCCCCGCCAGTCCATGTTAAAAGTCCTTCCTCTCTCTGGCCATCATCAAACTGTACTTGTACTTATTCACAAGATCCGAGCCATTTAACAAATGCGTCAGGCACTGTTTGAGGGGTTGCAGATAAGAGCACAAAATTCTTAGCCCTCTAGCCTTACAATTTCGTGTAGGAAGGCAAAAAATAAACATAATAAGTAAGTTTTATGGAGCCTTAGAAATGGATTAGGGTTATGAAAGAAGGAAAAAGTAGAACCACGTCAGGGGGGTCAGGAATGCTGGCTGACGATGAGGTTGAGATTTTCAGTAAAATCTCATTGAGAAGGTGACATCTGAGCAAAGATGTATACGTGGTTAGGGAGTGACCCGTGAGGCTCTCCGGGAGAAACACGTTCCAAGAGAGAGAAGAGCTGGCCCAAAGGGTCCGGGCAGCAGTGCTCTGGGCTCAGCAAAGTAGAGCAGGAGGCCACCGGACCTGGACAGGCTTGGTTAAAGGGGAAATTGTAGGAGATGAGGTCAGAGGGGTAATGAGGAATGTGGGACGAAGAAACATGAAGTTTAAACATTTAGTAGTCTGATTTCAGGGCTTCCCGGGTGGCGCAGTGGTTAAGAATCTGCCTGCCAATGCAGGGGACACGGGTTCGAGCCCTGGTCCAGGAAGATCCCACATGCCGCGGAGCAACGAAGCCCGTGCACCACAACTCCTGAGCCTGCGCTCTAGAGCCCGCGAGCCACAGCTACTGAGCCCGCGAGCCACAACTACTGAAGCCCACGCACCTGGAGCCCGCGCTCCACAACAAGAGAAGCCACCGCCATGAGAAGCCCGCGCACCGCAACCAAGAGTAGCCCCGGCTCGCCGCAACTAGAGAAAGCCAGCGTGCAGCAACGAAGACCCAACGCAGCCTAAATAAATACATAAATAGATAAATAAATAGAAGTTCTGATTTCACTCTGAGGGGTATAGGAGCTGCCGGGGGGCTCTGAGCGAAAGAGTTCATGATCGGCTATATGTTTGAACGGTTTCCTCCTGACTGCCAAGGGCAAGGGCAGAAGTCGGGTGGCCAGGGAGGAGGCCCTGGATATAACCCAGGAAGGAGGTGGCGGTAGCCTGGATTCTAGCGGGAGCGGTGAAGTGATGAGAAGTGATCCAACTGTGGATATGCTCAGAAGACAGCTGGCGGGGGACAGACCCAACAGGATTCGCTAAGAGCTCCCATGTGCGGGGTGAGAAAGCGCAGGGTGATGCCTGGTTTTTGGTCTGAGCCACTGAAGGATGGAGTTACAAGAAGTTGTCTTAGTACTTATCACACCAGGTGACAACTATTGTTGTGTTGTGTTGTGTTGTGGGTTTTTTTAACATTTATTTATTTACTTGGCTGAGCCGGGTCTTGGTTGTGGCACGCGGGATCTTCGCGGCCGCGTGTGGGCTCTTTAGTTGCAGCAAACGGGACCTTTTAGTTGTGTCTGTGCACTCCATCCAAACTTGAGCATCTGGAGGGCAAAAACTACTTTGCATCCATGTAGAAAATGGCAGCGGTCAGCCTTATCTGGTTCTCCGCTGATCTGGGCTCCTGGAAGGATTACGCTTCCTCCCCTCCCAGTTCTGCTTAACGGGGTGTGAATGGAAGGGACACAGGTGGCTCGTGCACTGCAGCACTGAACTGCTCCTGTGGATCCCTCAGCCTTCTCGTCTCAGGGACTGAGGGGCCTGTGCGCTCAGGAGTGGAGCAGAGCCCCCAGCCACCCTGTGGAACATGACGCGTGGGCAAGAAACACAGCTGTGTTACGTGAAGCCTCTCCTGTTGCAATGCTGCCTGTTACTAACCTATTCCAACTCATACAGCCTCCAGAGCCAGGCACAAAGTGTTGTACGATTAGTCGTAGGCAAACGCTTTCCGAAGGAATGAAAGAATGAGTAAATAAATATGTTTATCCTTGAGTTGGTCCATGTGACAGGTACCGATTTTGCCAGTAACTTAGTCTCATGTATAGGGATGGAGGACAGGTTCAATTGCCATGTAAAGTTACAGCATCACCACCACCACATCCAAATGATGAGGTTATTCAACCCTAGAGCTGACGCAGATGAAATACAGGAAAGAAGGCCAAAGAAAAATTTACAACCAGTGCCCACCTCACCTTACCCCCTCACCCAGCTATCCCTGTAGGACCCTGAATTGATGCCCTGGGATGCGTGTGAATGTCCATCTCGGCTGGAAGCACTGCCACCGAGGCACATGTCTTATCCAGCGACACAGCCCAGGTGAGGCAGGCACTTTCTCTCCGTTTCTTCCAGCTCCACAACCTCAGGTGGGACCCAGCACGCAGGGCCCTTCCCACTTCCCTCCTCTGCACCCCAGTTAGCATTTCCTTTCATGGCGATTTTCTCAGCCCCACCCAACTGCTGGCAATGTCCCTGGGTGGCTATTCCTAAACAGTGTAAAATGCAGTCGACTCTCATGCGTGGTCATTATGTCCTATAGAATCGCTGGGAATGCTCAGTTAGCAAATACTGAACCACAGCCTCCACGGGAACTACTGAGTTAGGTCACAGTATTTTGCCAACTGATCAACACATAACCTTGTTTTATGTGTGGTTCGGTTTAAAGATGCCGGATTTGATATTTATTTCCGCCTCATTAACATTGAGCTCACGGCCAACAGCTCAATGACCCAGACCTGAACGAGGCTCATCTAACACACACATTTTCGCCACTAGACACATCGCAGGCTCCTTGCGCTCAGGAGCACCAGACAGCACAGCCAGCCCTGTGCTCGGGGGCCAGCTTAAACAGTGACATCACCAACAAAGAGAAAACAAAAAATGTGAAAAGCATGGCACTAAAAAGAAAAATTTAAAAAAAAACAACAATCACTTTGCTGCTCACACGACACTGTAAATCAACTAGACTCTAATAAAAACAAATAATTTTTTTAAAAAAACTTAATACCAAATTTGAAAAAAAAGGCCACCAGAGAAAAGGGAACCCTCCTGCACTGCTGGTGGGAATGTAAACTGATACAGCCACTATGGAGAACAGTATAGAGTTTCCTTAAAAAACTAAAAATAGAACTACCATACGACCCAGCAATCCCACTACTGGGCATATACCCTGAGAAAACCATAATTCAAAACGAGATTCGCAAAAAAAAAAAAAAAAAAAAAAAAAAAAAAGAAAAGAAAAAAAAGAACCCTTTCTTTGGGGCTTCCCTGGTGGCGCAGTGGTTGGGAGTCCGCCTGCCGATGCAGGGGACATGGGTTCGGGCTTCCCTGGTGGCGCAGTGGTTGAGAGTCCGCCTGCCGATGCAGGGGACGCGGGTTCGTGCCCCGGTCCGGGAAGATCCCACGTGCCGCGGAGCGGCTGGGCCCGTGAGCCATGGCCGCTGGGCCTACGTGTCCAGAGCCTGTGCCCCGCAACGGAAGAGGCCACAATAGCGAGAGGCCCGCGTACCGCAAAAAAAAAAAAAAAAAAAAAAAGGAAAGAAATTGAGTTATTTGTAGTGAAGTGGATGGGTGTAGAGTCTGTCAGACAGAGTAAAGTAAGTCAGAAAGAGAAGAAACAAATATGGTATGCTAACGCATATATACAGAATCTAAAAAAGCGGTACTGATGAACCTAGTGTCAGGACAGGAATACAGACGCAGACATAGAGAATGGACTTGAGGACACGGGGAGGGGGAAGGGTAAGCTGGGACGAAGTAAGAGAGTAACATTGACATATATACACTACCAAATGTAAAACAGATAGCTAGTGGGAAGCAGCCGCATAGCACAGGGAGATCAGCTTGGTGCCTTGTGACCACCTAGAGGGGTGGGATAGGGAGGGTGGGAGGGAGGGAGACGCAAGAGGGAGGGGATATAGGGATATATGTGTATATATAGCTGATTCACTTTGTTGTACAGCAGAAACTAACACACCACTGTAATGCAACTGAACTCCAATAAAGATGTGAGAAAAAAAAAAAAAAGTCCACCAAAAGGACACTAGTTTACAGTCTGAGCTGAAACAAGACCTCAACTAGAAACTGCACGTCGGGTGGCTCAAATTTTTAGCCATTCTGTGCATGTCCACAAACGACCAGCAAAGCGCTGTGAGCACTGACTTTGGTCTTCAATAAATCTGAGCAAGTAAGTGAATTCTCAAATACAGAATCCGCGAATACGGAGGATGGACTGTTATTTAAAAGGAGCTAAAACTCAAATTCCTGAGATTTGCATTTTTACTTAAGGAGAGGGGAAAGGGGGTGAAGGAAGTAGAATATAATAACTGAAAGGTGCCGGAACACTAGAATACCAATCTCTCCAGGGATCTTTTGGAAGAGCCCAACCCTCTCCCCAGTCCTGTAGCCCAAATGAGCAATCTGGGGTCTCTGCACAAACACGATGGAGAAAGCAAGGTCTCGCTCATCACACCCAGCTCCATGGTCAGGAACCTCCTCCTCCACCTGAAGCAAAACCTGCCTTCCTGTTAATCCTACACCCTGGCCCAGTCCCTTCTGTCACTCTCACCGCCCTGAATAAAGGTCAGCCCTCTTCCACACATCAGACATTCAAATCGCTGCAAAGAGCATCATGTTTCTGGCTCCCCAGGTGCTGGATTACCATAAACAAAGATACTTGAACAACAGATAAACTGTGTCCAGCGCCTACCCTTCGAGACAAGATACGAGTTTAATTTGAACTGTGGGGAGACGACTGAATTTTTTGCTGACTCAAATTCTCCTAATCTGAGCTACTTCTCTAATGATAATAATGAGCAATATTCTGGTTTCTTGCTAGGTACCAGAACCGGTCTGAAGCCCTGCGCATGGACGGGCACTTTAATCCTCACGACGATCTAATGAGGTAGGGGCTGTGGTTACCTCCACCTTCTACAAGAGCGTCTTGAGGCACAGAACAGGGAAGCAAATGACCTCAGGTCACACAGCAAGGAAAGGAAAGCGCCGGGCTACCACCCAGGCAGTCCCGCCAGTCTGCCAGGAGTGCAAGCCCACGGGGGACCCAGCAGTAACCAAGATGCCACAAAATAACTCTCCAGTGGGTTATGACCAATTATTCATTTTTAAAAGCTGCATGTGGGCAAATCAAGGAGAAAAGAAGGGCTATATCTAGGGTGGGTTTTATTTCTTTTTAAAACTAAAAAATCATGAAATCCAAAAGGTGAGTCAAGGTGATTCTCCCCAGCCACAGACTCTGGAATTCGAGCTCCCGGGCCCCCCAGTGTCCCGGTGGTGCAGAAACTGGCATGGTGAACCCGTGGCACAGCTGGGCCCCCAGAGAGCACATCTACTCAGGGTTTCACAGACTCCAATTTACCAAAACTCCTAGGTTCACAGGAGGACACGATCTACATCTGGGTAAGAAGAGTTAAAAGGAAGGGAAAAACTACCGGTGCCACCAAAACCCAGGGGGCCAGATCTTGTGAACTGATTGCAGCCGACCCACTGCCAAGCAAGTTTCTGTTTGTTTAGTTATTTGGGAGGTAGGGAAGCTAGTCTTTATAACCGCATTCTACTTTTGCTTGACTTGGGTCAAAACTTGGATTTTTGAAATGGAGAAATGCAGATATGTTGCTGAGATTTTTTTTTTTAAAGCTCTCAGAAATAAAGTGTTGGAAATTGGCATTTAGCGTCTGAAAAGCACAGTGGTGCAAACCTCCACTGAGTGTCTGGATCCTTGTATGTGCAACTCTCAGCATCTCTCCTTATGCCTCAGACAGTCAATCCAAGAAATCTGTCAGTTATGTACCTGTGCCCCATCTTAGCAAGATAAATTATTTCACTAAAACTAGAAGTTAATCAAGCACCAGGCAGTATGCAAGGCACCAGGCATCCAAAAATGTCTAAGCAAAGTGACCTGTAGCTAAGGAGCTCCTGGTCAAGTGAGGAACTTGGACCCCAAACAAAGGATTATTAACGTGACGAGTGCTGTAATGGGGCACGTGCAAAGGGCTGTGGGAACGGAAGAGAATGGAGGGGCATTTGGTCTCGGGCGGTAAGAGAGGTCTTACATGGAAGTGGCTTTGAAGCCACACCAAATGGGATAAGGAGAGCTGGGCAGGTGGCACAGTGCAGGAAGGTCATTCCGGGCAGAGGCCAGAGGCACAGGAGCAGGAAGCAGCCCCCGATGGCTGAGCCGGCAGGAGTAAGGCATCTGGATAGCCGGGCAGCTGGAGCAGGTCGGGAAAGGTCTCGATTATCAGGATGAGGAATGTGGAGACCGTCCCAGAGAAGCAACAAACCACCCAAGGCTTTAAGCCAAGGAATGATGCCATCCCAGCAGTTCCCGAAGATAACGCTGCTGGCCACGCAGAGGATGAACTGGGGAAGAGAGACACTGGAGGAAGGTACCTACATCAGGAACCTGTTGCAGGACCCAAGTGAAAGATAACAAGGATTTGAACCAGGCAGGGGCCGTGGCCGTGACCGCGGGAGCGGGTCAGCTGCAGGACAGACGGAGCTTGGAGACAGAGCAGAGGTGGGGAGCAAGGTGGAGGGAGGTGTCGAAGAGGCTGCAGCTCCTCTCAGGAGCCGGATGGATCGTATTAACTCAAATCGACAATTACAGATCAACAGCGAGGCCCGTTAGAGCGGGCTTGGTGGGGAAGACAGGGGCATCACGTCTGGCTCAAAGATTCCACGCATCACCTGGGAACAGAGACCCGCACGCTGACCCGGCTGCACTATCTCCCTGGGTGACAAATCGATGGCTGGACTGGGACAGGACAAACAGGGACGGGGCCAGGAACATCAGGCCACAGGTAAGGGATCGAGGGTAAATGAGATCAGTTGCTGGGAATGAACCTGAGCCTCACATTTTCAGGTACTCCTTCCAAATCCTGATGAGATGGGCTCTACTTCCCTGCTTACGTGTACATATGCCACACACGCGCGCGCGCACACGTACACGTGCCCACACAATATGCACACACATACACATGCACACACATACTCAAGCACACACCCCGGAAGGAAAACAGTCTTTCAACAGGACGAGCCAACGGGTCACCACAAAGCATCTCTGCCCGGGTTTCTCTGGGAACTCTTCGGCGTAGAACACCCCTGCCTACTCCCAGGTGTACCCACCCCTCAGATAACTGGGTGGACAGCAACATCATGATGCTAGGACTGACATCTATACAGCCTGTCCCAATTTCCAAAGCACTGACATTCCCACTTGAACCACAGAACAATCCCGTGTGGTGTTATCGGCTCTAAATAAGGAAACTGAGGGGCTGAGAGGTTTAGCGGCCAGAAACACAAAGTCTCCCAACTCTACATCAGGGGTTCCCACGGCTACAGTACAACATGAGTGCTGTAAATGCAGAAGCAGCTCTGGATCGCCGCCAGTTCAGAGCAACACTGTGTTTGTATCCCTCAACCCTGTCCACACACCAGCCAGCTCCATCTCCCCTGCTCCCTGGCCCCGACCCCCTGCTTCATAGCAAAGCTCAGCTGAGCTAACCCTGCATCGCCCAGGCCAGAAACTGCAGAGCACCTGAAGCCCGCCAGGAAACAAACCTGAGCATCTAAGGGACATAGGAAATGAGAACAGATTCGAGTTCAAGCTGAAAGAGAAGACACAGCAGCGAGGCAACATCTTTTTGCAGCCAGCCGCCAAAGGAGCCGCCAGCCCAGAAGTGCCGTTTCCTGCCCTCTGCCCAGAACTAATCTGAGCCGTGACCATCACCAGCCCACAGGCTGGGGAGACACCCACCTCCAGCCGCCGCTGCTGGCCCTGCAGGCAGTGCAACAGTGCCAGCTCGCATTTGCTAAGCAGAGGATCCCAGTGGTGAGCGCTCCCCGAGCTGCTGCCCTCAAACCACGAGGGATCCGGGGCGCGGGAGGAGGTGGCATCCGTGTCCAGCAAGGGAAGCGTCTCACACTCCAGCCTGGGGCCGCCCCCCGAGGTCTGGGCAGCGTCTGCCAGGCCCTGAGGGGCCTTGAGAGTGAAGGGGGAGGAGAGGACCCGAGGGTGCTCGCGGGGTCCGTCCAAGCTGGCGGCCTTGGCCTCCGTCTCCTCGGGGCTCCGACGCGGGGCCTCGGCCTCTCTGGATGGCGGGCAGCCCTCTGCTTCTCCCCGTTCCCCAGCAGAACCCAGGGAGAGGCGAATGAAAGTAAAGCTGGAGGTGAAGACATCCTGAGAGCCGGCAGGGGTGGAGGGGGCCTTGGGGCCACTTCCGAGGCCGCAGCTGGTGCCCTTCACCTCCTCCGGGGACAGACGGCCTTTGGTCCAGGCTGCTTCCCGGCGAGGGCTTGGGGCCTCATGAGTGTCCATGGATGGCAGCTCCCCCGGACACCCGGCGTCCCCGGGGCCACAGGGTCTGGGGAGCCTCTTGGGCAGGGTGGTGCCAGCCCTGAGCTGCGTCCCACAGAGCCCTGGGCTTCCTCTCACGGCCACCAGAGCCAGGCCTCGGTGGCCCACGGAGGTCAGAGCCGAGGCTGCTGTGCTCCTGGGATCGGGGCTCCCAACCGAGGGACCTCGCCACTGGCCTCCAGGGTCAAGGCCACACGGCCCGGCCCTGGACTCAGCGCGGTGGGACTTCTCACCGCGCGCCCCTCCCTGGGCCCAGAACAGGGCGCCCACTGGCGGGGAGAGGAACCCGATCCGGGGCCCAGCTGCGCTTCTCATGTAGCCCGGCCTCCGTGCCAGCCGCCTCCTCCGCAAAGACGCTGCCGGTGGTGAGCGATCTTCGCTGCCTGGGAAGAAAGAGAAAACAGCACCGTAAACACGCACATCTCCCCGGCTCAGCTGGAACTGCGTTTGGGGAACATCCCCGGGTTCAGAGGTCACCCCTCGGGGCATCGGTCAGAGATGCTGGCTCGGCGGCCCCCAGGCCAACCTGATACGAAAACTCGGATTATCCTCGGGAAGCGTCCGCCTAGGATGTGTAGACACCGCACAGCATCCGAGCGCCTCTGTTGGCGCAGAACAGCTGGCACTGCTGTCAGTTACGCCAACACGTCAGCGAGCACGTTGGAGGCACAACGTCGGCAGCTCCTGCTGAGCCTCCGGCACTCCTGCCCGGTGGTCTTTTAGGAGCATCACCACTTTCATCCTGGACTGGTCTGGAAGGCAATCGATCTGAAGCCGACTGCCTGCGCGCTCCCCCAAATGAGATCCAGTCGCCGAATCTGGCTACTCTTAACACGTACGTGTGGTTTCGTTATCTGAGCTACCCATGTCCCTGGCACACCTGCGGACCGTGGAAAGCTGGCAGACACAATCTGTGCCCATCTATTCATCTCGCAGGGAACTACAGGAGGCCCTGCTTGCTGTGTTCTCCAAACCAGGGGCCGTGTTCCCTTCCCAGCTATGCGAGAGGGATAGAGACAATGAAAATCGCTGATACCTCTCAGAGGCATGATGCTACAGCAGTTGGAGAGCGTAGGCTCTGGCACCTCGTTGCCTGGTTCAAACCTGGTTGTGCCACTGCTGGTTCTGTGACCTTCCACAAGTTACTTAGCCTCTCTGCGCCTCAGTTTGCTTATCAGTAAAACGGAAATATCCGCAGTACCTCTCTCCTAGGGTGGTTGTGAGCATGAAACTAAATGAGTTCCTACAGGCAGGCAGCTCAGAACAGTGCCTGGCATTCATAATAAGTGTGATTAAAGTGTTAGTTACTATTTTAACATTTTAAAGCACCCCGTGACTCATGATGTGTCTTCATCCACATTAATTTCCTTTGCTCCCTACCAAGGTCATGTGAATCAACCAGACCAGGAATTATAACTTTCCTTTTATCATTAAGGAAACTGAGGCTCAGAGAAATTAAACAGCTGCAAGCGGCGGAGTGACCAGGGCCAAAGTCTCCTGACTCAGCCCACGCAGTGCTCTCACTTTGGGGCCCTGCCGCACCTCAGATGAGACTGGATGGGAAGGGTAAAAGCGGGAGAAGACAGCACGAAGCACGGCTGTATATATACACAGCCTGTGGCAAGAAGCAGAGTACAGCTGCCCGCGGGTCCACGCATCTCTCCCCACCTCCCATAACACAGATGCTCCCAGCATCCTTGTCATGGTAAACAGACAGCACTGGGCATCTAGGGTACCACTGTGTTATGATCATGCCCTGCATTTAAGTTGCTTGATAAATGGCGAATGAATGAATGGATGCATGGATAGATGGAGGGAAGGCAGAATAGATGGATGGCTGGATGCACGGCTGGATGCATGGACGGACGGACAGACCGGGGCCCATCCGAGCCCCAAACACACGCTCTTTCTGTACCCTTTGCCTCAAAGTATATCACTTAGGATGACAACCTGAAATGACAAGAAGTCAGAAGAAAGAATTTTCTTTTTTCTTCACTTATTTTTCTTTTCTTCCATGCAAAGCTGGAATCAGTAGAAAAGGACATATGGAAAGTGTATAGAAAATGTACAGAGAGATCATTAATAGGCCAAATTGGACCACTCACTAGGATGGCTACTGCTAAACACACACACACGCGCGCGCACACGCGCGCGCACGCACACACGCACGCACACAGAAAATAACAAGTGTTGATAAGGATGTGGAAAAATTGAAACCAGTGTGCGCTATAGGTGGAAATATTCAATGGTATAGCTGAAAAGAGTAAGAAAATTCCTCAAAAAATTAAAAATAGAATTACTACACGGTCCGGCAATTCCACTTCTTGGTATATACCCAAAAGAACTGAAATCACGTCTCAAAGAGATATTTGTACACCCGTGTTCATTAGTGGCATTATTCACTAGAGACAAATATGGAAGCAACCCAAGTATCCCTCAATGAATGGATGGAGAAAACATGGTCTATCCATACTGGGAAATTACTCAGCCTTATAAAGGAAGGAAATGCTGACACCGGCTACAACATGGTGAACCTTGAGGACGTTATGCTAAGAGAAATAAGCCAGTCACTAAAGAACACAAACTGTATGAGTCCACTTATCTGAGGCCCCTAGAGGAGTCAAATGCATAGAGACAGAAAGTAGAAAGACGGTCGCCAGGGGCCAGAGGCAGGCAGTGTGCTGGAGGGGCAGCGGGGAGTTAGTGTTCAGCGGGGACAGAGCTTCAGTTCAGGGATATGAGAAGGTGCTGTGGATGGACGGTGGTGACAGCCGCACAACACTGTGAATGTGCTTAATGCCACTGAGCTGTGCACTTACAAATGGCTAAGAGGGTAATTCTATTTTATATGTATTTTACCACAATTTAAAAAAAATTAAATAGACCAAATGGCATAACCATGCTCTCTGGTCCCAAGGAGACCCGTCCTTTCCCTCAGGGCTCTCACACCTGCACCAATGGGGCAGTCAGCACAGAGCTGCAGGGGCTCAGGACAGGGTGAAGGGAGGTCTAGAAGGACTAACTCTCCTCTGCCTGTAGAACCGGCAAAACAGTTTTTCAAGAACAAGGAGTCCAAAAGGAAGTAGAGAGAACACTGAATTCTGGCTTCAGTTACCAAAGGAAAACAATCCAGCAATTTCATATCTTGAGAACGAAGTCCTGTGACATCTATATTGTCTTTTGGCTTAAAGAGACTTTTAACTAATTTTTTTTATACAAGTCCAATCACCCAAATAACCCTTCTGAAGTTAAAAAGCAATGCTAAGTGGAAAATAATTTGCTTGAAATTTCATTTCTTTTCAAATGCCTCTGGGCCCTTGGGCCTGAGTAGCCCTTCATAAAGCCGCTCAACTAAGGGTCCGAAGTCGCCCCAGGCCAGGTCCAGCTGCCGTGCCAAGCAGTTCCCGGAGGGGAGCCCATGTTCCTGGGGGTGGGAGCAGTTTCTGGTAAGATGCTGTCAGGACACAGTGAGAGTCAGCGGTCTGGAATGGGGGTGGCCCAGCCTCTGAACCCACCTGGGCGCCAGACATGCCCCACTCCAGGTGTGAGCCTTCCAGAAGGTGGCCTCAGAAACAAAGACTGTCACACACTATCCATCCTCAGCCTCCAGAGAGGGCGGAGGAGCTGACAGAGTCGGGTCCGGAGGGCACCTCTGGAATGAGCTAGAACGATTACAAGAAACCCAGATGGGGCGCACAGCTGGTCTGAAATCTCTATGGAAAACCCCAGTTCCCCATAACCAAAGTCCCCCTTTCCACTTTTTTTTTATTTTTATTTTTTGAGGAAGTTTATGATGTCCCTCTAGCCGGAAACCAATTATTACTTATATATCCTGCCTGCAATCTGACCTGAAATCCAAGCCCTGCCTTCACACCCGGCATTTGAGAAAGGGTTATGATGCATTCAGAGCTTGAGAGGAAGATTCCTTCCTGACCACTTGCTGCAGTCAGCTCTGGGAACGGAGGTTCGAGGGTACAGGAAGTCAAGAAGTCAATCACGGCAAGACGAGGGAAGGCTCAGAAACCAGCCGTGCCCTTTGTTCTTTGTAAAACCCAGAGATGGCTCCATTCTGCCCATCTGGCCCCAGAAAGGCTAGGGTGGAGACAAAGCTTCAGGCAGCCTTCTCCATCCTGTGCAGCCCGCGCTCCATAACAGGTTCTAGGGAGGGGAGCGCAGGTGTCTTACCTCCTCCCCATCGTGCAGATCTGCGGGTCCCTGTTTATGTGGGATTCCCACTCCACGCCCATCCAGCCCAGTGAGCTCTGAGATTGAAGGGAAGTGAAAGACAGGGGCTTCGACCAAACCCAGATGTCAAAGGGCTTCCATATACAGTCTGGGTAAGGTACCTAGGAGCGCCTACTTACATAACTTATGGGAAAAATTGGAGAAAGCCGATGTTACCAGCCAGGTCAGCAAGCATCCTGTCTGCCCTGCCTCTAATGCTCTCCCTTCATCCCCCCAAATCCCCCCCATCCTCCAGCCCCTTCCCCGACAACTACTTCGTCCAGATCACCCAGCTCCCAGGCCTTCACCACGAGGCCACGCCACTCCTCTCCCCAATTTATTAACACCCAGCACTGTCGGTTGTCTTCTTTGCTGTATATAAACTCTCCCCAACTTATGCTACTTATAAGCTTCCTGAAGTCCTCACAATTCCCCCGAAAATTCTAGTATACAGAGAAGGCATCAATATACGTCGGTCAGAGCATACTCATTTTTGAATAGGAAATCTCAAATACGCAATTTAAAAAAAAAAAATGACACTCATGAATTTACTCAGAAGATCTTAAAACCAAGCCCCGAAGCTAAAATCTACACAAAATGCTCATGTGGGCTTGGGCAAGTCCCTCAGTGACTCGAAGGCCCCGTGGGGAAAGCACATCTGCCTTGGGAAGGGTAAACGTAGGGACCCAGAGGCCGCTGCCGAGAACGCATAAAATAGTTAGAGAAAAGCAAACACACAAACGCTTTACAAAATGTGACCTGCGGATAAATGCACAGTGGAAACATGAATGAATTTATTGTTTGCATGGAAGGAATTTTAATCCTGTTTGTCATGGTCGGGGCATACACTTTTGTAAAACGTTCAGATGAACCAAAGGTTCTGAGTCATAAAGAAACCACACATCCCTGTAGATTAACTTGTTTTCCAAGAACCAGAACCCAATCAGATACACTAAGCACAAACACCTGACTGAGCGACTGAGCAACTGAGCACAAGTTCATCTCTCTCGGATAGTTCAGAGAGCACCTGGAGATTCGGAAGTGCCTTCAGGTCACTGTAAGAAGCATCTGGTGAGCAAGACAAGTGCAGGTGCGAAATAAACCAAGCTTCACCACGTTTCCCTTTTAACCGTGCGATCCACGTCAACAAAACCGGTCCTCGTTGAACACGGGATGCTGGTGGGGGTGCAGACGAGGGCAGGACACCGCCCCGGCCCCCAGACGGCCCATGATCCAGCAGGGGATGTAAGTCGTGCACAAAACCTGTCGCGGATGGAATGGCTGCTCAACCACAGAGGAAGGAGAATTCAATCTGAAGTTAAATGAGTGGCTCATCTAGTTGGCTCAGTCGATTAAGCTGACATTTCTCTGACCTTCAGCAAAGCAGAGGACTCCCTGAGCCCCAGAGTGTTCCCCAAAGTACACGCCACCCCAAAACTCACCTCCTGGGGTTGAAGGGAAGGATGGGGTGAACGCGGACCATGCCAGCGGGGCTCAGGATGACTCTGACAACCAGCTTGGGCCCGAGAGCCCCCCGTCAGCCGGACCAGAACTTTCTTGCTTGTGAGACCTCCTTCCTTCCATCCCGGGGTCCTCGGCAGGCTCTCCTGCCCCCTCCCTTATCCTTCAGCGGCATCTCCCTCAACCTCTCCCAGGTCTCTGGGACTTCCCTGGCGGTCCAGTGGCTGAGACTCTGCGCTTTCACCACAGGGGGGCACGGGTTCGATCCCAGGTCAGGGAGTTAAGATCCCACATGCCACGGGGAAGCATGGCCAAAAACAATTAAATAATTAATTAGAGAAAAACGAAAAACCTCTCCCACGTCTCGCCCCCTCTCGGCCCCTGCCTCTCAAGAGGACCCAAGCCCTGTCCTAGAGGAAGCACGCTGAGTGATCGCAGGGGTCCTGCCCTCCTGGGGCTGGCCATCCTGGGGGCGGGGCAGGGGGCAGGTGACAATCATGCAACCACACGGATGAACACGGATGGGGAGGGTGACGGACAGATCGGTGGTGGCCAGTCACAGGGGACAGGGCCCCTGGCTTTGTCAAGCGGGGTCTTGGAGTGGCATTTGGCTGAGACCCGACAGGTGAGCGGGAGGTATAGGGAGGTCCCGGGGGAGGCTGCTGGGAACAGTCTGAGAGAGGAAGGAACGGGGCTGGAGGGACAGGTGGGGGACACTGGTGACAGGCAGGGGACAGAATGGAGCCAGACACTGCAGTGCCTGTGGGCTGCATCAGGACTGGGTTTTTGCCCCAAGAGCAATGGGAGGCCTTTGAAGAGAGACAGGATCCCATGTGCATATTTTAAGAGATCCCTCTGTGGAGAACAGACCAGACGGGAGCAAGAAAGGACACAAGGAAAGCAGTCAGGAGGCACCAAACCGGGGCGAAAACAAGCCTGCGGCACACAAAGAGGAGAGGTGCCCTTCTGACACCTGTGTTCTTCTCTGCGCCACACACCACATCCATCCCAGGTCTCTTACGTGACAACAAGCAAGGAGCCCACTGCGTTCTGAGTGTTACAGGCACACCGCCTACCCTCCAGAACCCTCCCCCGACAAATATTTAGATACAGAAATACTTCAGCGCCAAAAGAGTGATAATATCAATCTTTCTACAAAGAACCCCTTCCAGAAGCATCCTAACCAGTTACCCAGATGCCTACCTTTTTGAAAATATCCCTTAGGTCTGCAATGTCTTTCTTTTTCCTTGTCATCTTCCACTATTACGCTCATATCCATATAAAATATCCCCGTACCCAACACAAGCCAGCCCCATCCTCAAGAACCTAAGCCTCAGTCGGGGCTAAAACTAGAAGTCCGAAAGGAAGTATGTTTTCAACAGCACCGTCTATGGGCAGGTAGGACCAGGGTGTGTGTGTGTGCGCGTGCTCGTGGGTGCACACATGCCTGAGCGTAATAAAAAGACACAGGCAAGCGTGTGCATACACACACAAATATTTATAGGCATATAGATATATAGACAGAGACAGGGAACGTCACACAAGGGAGGAGTCCGCCCCGCCCCCTCCCTTCCAAATCTGCCCCCCAAAGCAGCCGGTAATCACCACAGAATCACGCATCGGGCTTGCCGACATCTCGAATTCACAAGCTGACACTCTGCATCCCCTTGAAAGGCAGGCTGTTCCCCAGATTACTCATCAGCTGCCCTGGGCGAGCAGAGCCCCTTTACCCTGATCTAGCATCACCGTCATCTTCCAAGCCGCGTGCGCTGCAGGTACACACGCCAACAGGTGTGCAGGCTCAGGGCCGCTGTAAGAGCAAAGCTCTGTCTGTTCTCCCGTCAGCGTCCTGGTCACCCAAAGACCAGGAGCTTTGACTCCGGGGCTGCTGACATGACTTATAACAGTCTTGCCGTTGGAAGGGCTGAATTGCGGTTTAATTGGCTACAGTGTCAGCCCTGAGTCAATGAAACTGAACAGACTCTTCTGCTTGGAACACAGGACACAACAATGTGCTAAAAGTATGAAGAAAAGCAAAAGTATGATAAACAACAGCATAAACTGGTCGGGGGAGGGGGACAAGATGCAGGAGGGATTTCAAGGGTAATATTCCACTTCTCAAGCTGGGTGGTGGTTACATGGGTGCTGACTGTGTTACCATTCTCCAACGGTATATGCAAGCCTATGTATAATTATACAGGAGACACACATGTATAAGTTTTATAACTGTGACATATTCTATGCCAGTTTTTCCAAGCTGCGGTCCCTGCACGAAGGCAGAAATACCCAGAAGCAGACACAGACCAGACTGTGAGCAACCCCACACGCGAGGTGGGGGAAGGCTCAGGGAGGAGGTGCCCCGGAGGTGAACTGAAAGGATGAGGCTACAGAAGCCAAAAAGGAGGGTGAGGCCATGGCGGGTGGAACGAACAGCAAGTACTCAGGAACGGAGGTATGACAGCGTGAAGGGGAGGTCACGACGGCTGGGAGCAGGCCGGGCGAGGCCACTGGGGAAGAGGAACCAGAAGGCTGTGTGCAGGCCCGGAGGGCTTCCAGGTGGAGGCGGGGTGAGGCAGGGCCCTGCGCTGGAGGGAAGAGGGTTGGAAGCTCACCGTGTGCGAGCAGAATAGGCAGGAGAGTGGACAATGCCATCTAGGGAGGAATTCTAGAAGAAGAGGAGGGCTCGGGAAAGAAAGAACCAGAAGGGACCCAAGGAAGCCATTGGTGATTACAGGAGGCGTTGGGTGAGGGACGTGCAGCCCCTGTGTCCAGCCCCATCCTCGGCTCTAGCTCTGCAGCTGAAACGCTGAAACTTTGGATCCGTGGTTCCCAAACGAGGCTGCACATTAGAGTCACTTTTAAATGTCATCTTTTAAACATTCCACAGTCCAGGCCACACCCCAGGCGGATGACGTCACACAGGTGGGGAGGGGGACTCAGACCTGGGTCCTGGGGACGCTCCCCTGCTGACTCCACGGGCAGCAGGGCTGGGAGCCTCTGCTTTAGGGGGGAGTCCTGTGTAACCTCCTAGCACACTTGGATTTCAAGCCCATCATAAACTTAACATTCACAGCACTGCAGACCGTGTCTCTCTGCAGAATCTTCCTCTTTTGTTTCGTGAAATGTGGCTATAGCTGCCGACTGCTACACGTGGACAGTCTGCTCTGTATGTAAAACTTGTCCCCATACGTCTGTTCTAAATCTTCTCCCCACACAGGGTTTCCGCTTTCGATCAGACAATGGGAGCCCTGGGTCCCATGACGTGACCGCCCACGCGGAAGAGGCAGAGGCCGGCAGCTGCTGGGCAATGTCTCACTTCCCCAGCCAGCAGTCTCCTGACTCAGGGCCCAATAGTGGCTCAACATTCAGCCCACTTTGGTGTTTAAGGGTCACAACCCACACATGCAACATGCAGTGTGGGATCCTGGACTGGATACAGGGACAACAAAAGGAGATTGGGGGGTGAAACTCGAATAAAATCTGTAGTTTAGTTCACTGTACCAATGTTAATTTTTTAGTTTGAATGACCCTACCATGATTTTATATATATATAAAATCATGTATATAAAGCTTTTAGCATGGGGAAGCTGGATGAAGGGAACTCTGTATTATCTTCGCAACTTTTCTATAAATCTGTAAGTATTCCAAAATAAAAAGTTTATTTAAAAAGCACATACACGCACACACACACGATTCATGGACCTGTATTTTGCAGTAGGAAACGGTATGGGCTCTGGAGACAGATTACCTGAGTTTCAAATTTAGCTCTGCCACTTCTGAGTGAGTGTTGTTGGGTTACTTGCCTCTCTGCTGCTTGCACTGTCTGGTCTGTCACTTGGGACTCTACCTCATGGCATTGCTGGGAGGGTAGAGAAGGTTATGAATTTGTCTACCGTACCTGGCACAGAGTAACCATTCAAAAACTATCTTTATTTGCAATTTAGGCATAGAGCAAAGACAAGAATATCATCCTAAAACCAAGGCAACCTGGACATGGCCACCTGTAGGCAGAGTTCAAGGCAAAGCTAAACCCGAGCGGCCTCAGCTCTGACTATAAGCTGTTTTCTGTACTGAGGAGGCTCCTGGGGGCCAACATGCCCACACACACACACGGCACACACACACATGGCACACACACACACACGGCATACACACAACACACGGCATACACACACACACGGCATACACACACACGGCACACACACACACACAGCATCCAGTGTGGTGTCTCTGGACACTCAACCCATGCTCTGTTGTTGGCCAATACCTGCCCAACTCTCGGATCCAATTTCCTGAGTTGTTTTCTTTCCTGTTTCCCCCGGACCTCCTTCCTCCACTTGAAACAGGTAGTTGAGGAATTTAGCAGTTACAGACTCATAAACCCCGTGAAAGGGCTTGCTCTGAAATCACTGAGCAGCCTCTCTCCGCGGTGCTATTAATTCTCATAAAGACTGCCTTTTTTCTTTCCATGTAAAGTGCTACTCAAAATCTGATCACCACCTGAACTCCCTCAAGAGTGCTGTTAGCTACAGATGGGTGTCTCTAATGAATTTTTTAACTGCTGCCCTAATAAAATATGGATGAACCAGAAGGAGCCCTCTCTGCAGCTGTTATTTCAAAACAACTTAAGTTTCTGCTCTTATTTTTGCAGCAGAGAGCTGCAAGCTCTCACATCCATCCTAACAAAAGAGAGCTTTGCTCAGGCTAGTCATCTGTAAAGTTCAGTTACCTTTTTAATGCCGTATATTTTATGCATGGGCTTGTTTTCAAAGCCTTCTAAATGCCCCGCTTTGCATGCCAAATTTGAGATGTGTTTATTAAAAAATGATCTTAAGTTGTCAGTACTTCACACATAAGGAGTACCCTAAGGACTAGGCTGTCTTTCAAGGAAGTCCCTACTTGGCACTAAATTTTTATAATACTCAGAATTTAAGCCCACATCAAAGGTTTGTGCCACTTTAAATGCCTGACCTTAAAAATGATACAATTATCACATTGCAAATGTCTGCTCTATGATCCTACCAGAAAACAAGAGGAAATTTGGGGATTTTTTTTTCCACATTCCAATATCAGATCGTGGTGCACTGGTGTGAAGAAATAAGACAGAAACTGGCATTAAATAATTCCTAGCTTATAAAGATGCTCTAAGCAGCTATGAGCATGGGGGTGGGTACTGAGGGTGGCCTGTCCCTTAACTGGTCTCAGATGTAAGGAAACATTTTATAACAGAATACGATTGTCTTTTATCTACACTTGAGGATTCTTCCTTCATAAAACTTTTCCGGTCTCACTTCAGATTGAGATACTATATATAGCTTCCAAGTTTTAAGAGACCATCTCTCCATCCAGAAAGCTCAAGTCTTTCTGATTGATTCAAGCACCATTAGTGTTTTGAGTTGATGAAAACTAGGCATAGGCTGGACTGGAGTTAACCTTTGCACCACCTACAAAGAAGGCGTTTCTTGAAACAGTCCTACTTTCTGGAAGATGACAGTGGAGAATACTTAGGATGTTTAAGAGAGCAAACTGTTTTCAAGTACCCATCTCCATTCATACAGCGCAAACTAATTATACAGAAATCTTGCCTCTTCTTGCCTTTATAGTGCCTCTTCACTCTGGAATCATCTTGAACAAAGCAATACATTTTATTGTGAAGACTAATTCTCCACGGATGCTTTGATGCTTAAATATCTGAAGTGCACTTTGGTTATATCAATATGTTTCCACACTGTGGAAAGCAACTAAACATCCTCACTAAATTCCTTTTGAAAGCTTTTGTTCTCAAAGTGGCATATTTAGTGATTTTTTTTTTAATGAAGATGAGATGCTAGTGTCTTCACCAGCCACTACTATCAGAAGGGTATCACATAAGCTCTCAGATCAGGACCATCTGCCAGAGAAGGCAAAGAGCTAGAGGGGCTGGCCACTCCCCTGAGGGCTGGCATTCACAGTACGGTGATGACACACTCAGATATCACAGCCAGGCCCAGGCCAGCACTGAGCTAGGTCACCAGGGGAAATCAGTCCTGCAGTCCAGCCTTCCCAGGGAGGTGCATGTGCGTTGAGGGATGCAATGTCCCGGCGGGCGCACGTGGGAATTCAAGCCACCCACGGGGAACGGGCCCTACAATCAACCATCTCTAGAAAAGAAACTAAGGCTCAGCACCCCAGGGGTGACAGGACTTGAAGGAAACAGAATGACCTTCTCAAGAGAGTCTGAACCTACCTCTGCCCCTCAGAGCTCCTTGGCTTGTCAAAGTAAACCTCCTCTGAGCTCGGTTTTCTCCCCTGGGGAGTGTTAACAATCTCCTCCTTGCAAGCGGGGAGCCCTAGCATCTTTCTTCAGATTAGACCCATACAGTGTGTGAGATGTAAGTTTTGTATTCCAGTCCTGCCTTCCTGAGACTGTAGTCAAGTCAACTTGAGGGCACAGTGTCTACAGACAAGCCCTGCGTTACCTCCAGATCTGACTAATCTCATCCGTTAGATATGAGATCACCAGTTCAAGACTCAGAGAGAGGGTCTGGCACCACAAACAAGAGCTGGATTCTGCTGGCTCCCATCTGAGGGATCCAGGAAAGTTACTTAGCCCTTCTGTGCCTCAGTTTACTTATGTATAAAATGGGCATAACCCCCATACCTTGAAGGACTGTTCTCAGGATATGATAAAATCACTAATGGGTATTTTCAAAAGCCCATCAGAGCTTATGATAAGCAGTGATATGGGCTCAGAAAATTAGCTTCTTTCCCCAAGTTCTTCTGGGCACCTAAGTCATCACTGTATTCTAATAACACCTTACAATTTTCCTGGACAGTGTTATTCAATGTTATCCAACAGTCTGCTTCAGAGTTAGTTTTGTGTTAGGTTTTTTTTTCTCTTCCTAGCTTCCTAACAGGGTCTATCTACCCTATTAGGAAAAGAGAAAATAAATGGGTGACCATAAAAGCACAGAAGTCCATGGAGATTTCCAAACTATCAGAAAAATATCAGACAAACTGTAAGCAATTTCTGACATCTAGAAGAAACTCCTGAAGATTTTAGTTGATCTATATTTTCTCCTAGAGCTACAGAAACCCTTGCCACGTACATGCCTCAACCAGCCATTGCTTTAAAAATCTTCTCATTTTCCTTAAGGGAACGGTTAAGAGAAAGAATGACATTTCACACTTTTTTCTAAACACTCAGAATCAAGTGTTTGGTCTCCCTCTCTCTCTTTATTTACCTTTTTGGTCTTTAGGCTATTTTTCTCAACTTCCAACAATATCAAAAGGCTGATTCCTTTTTCAAAAACCGTGTTTAATAGCAAAAACAAACTAGATGAGTCTCTTTTTCCCTAGAATGGGTTTTAAAACTTGAGTTAACTCTCACTAAGGGAATAGAGCTTCCTCTGTACACAGCCTATTTTGAAACAAATGAGGCAATCCTGGGTAATAAATTGGATTTAACTCACTTATTATACTAAAGGAACGTGAAAATGAGATGGGGCAATGGCTGAGGTGTTCTTTGAGAAATCTGGGAGAACAGGAGAAGGTCGACAGACTGGAAACACACAAGCATCCTGCTGGGTTCTAAAAAGGGAAACAGATCATTCCTGCAAATTGAAGCCCAGCAATTTCAGATGAGCTGCCGAAGATCAGTTAACAGGGGTGTTTGTGAGCGCTTACTAATGGAGAGAGCCTACATGGGTTTATTAACAGTAAATCATGTCCAGGACTTCCCTGGTGGCGCAGTGGTTAAGAATCCGCCTGCCAATGTAGGGGACATGGATTCGAGCCCTGGTCCGGGAAGATCCCACGTGCCGCGGAGCAACTAAGCCCACGTGCCACAACTACTGAGCCTGCTGTCTAGAGCCCCTGAGCCACAACTACTGAGCCCACGTGCCACAACTACTGAAGCCACGCACCTAGAGCCCGTGCTCTGCAACAAGAGAAGCCACCGCAACGAGAAGCCCGCGCACCGCAATGAAGACCCAATGCAGCCAAAAATAAGAAAATAAATAAATATCTTTAAAAAAAAAAAAGACAGTAGAGAGAGATCAGCCAAGATGGCGAAGTAGAAGAACACTGAGCTCACCTTCTCTCACGGGCACACCAAAATCACAGCTACTTACAGGACAACCATGGATGAAAAAGACCAGAACCTACCAGAAAAGCTCTTCCACAATGAAAGACATAAAGAAGGGACCACGACAAGACAGCTATGGAAGGGCAGACTCGCAATATACTCAGGTCCCCCCGGGTGGGCGACACACAAGCTGGAGAATAATACAACTGCAGAGTTTCTCCCAAAGGAGTGAGGGGTCTGAGCCCCACGTCAGGCTCCCAAGCCCGAGGGTCCTGCACCAGGAAGATGAGCCCCCAGAGCATTTGGCTTTGAGAGGCCAGCAGGGCATACTTTCCGGAGTCCCAGAGGGCTGAGGCAATAGAGACCCCGCTCTTAAAGGGTTCACACAAAACCTCGCATGCTCTGGGTCCCAGGGAAGGAGCCATGAATTGAGGGGAGCCTGGGTCAGACCCACCTGCTGATCTCGGAGAGTCTCCTGGAGAGGCAGGAGGCAACTGCAGCTCACCCTGGGGACACAGACACCAGTGGCAGGTGTTTGGGGGAGCTCATTCTACCACGTGGACACTGGGCTGGCAAGGGCCACTGTGGAATCCTCCCTGCAGCTATTAGCCCCAGGACCCAGCCCTGCCCTGGCCCAACAGCCTGTAGGCGCCAGGGCTGGGGTGCCTCAGGTCAAGCAACTAACTGGGTGGGGACACAGCCCTGCTTACCAGCAGACAGGCTGCCTTAAGACTCCCTGAGCCCACAGACCCCTCTGGACATGGCCCCGTCCACCAGAAGGCCCAGGACCCAGCTCCACCCACCAGTGAGCAGGCACCCACCAGCCCCAGGGAGCCTGCTCTAGCCTCCAGAGCAGCCTTACCCACCAGGGGCAGACACCAGATGCAAGAAAACCCCAGTCCCAGAGCCTGCGGAAACAGCCCGCCCACCGGCAGGCCAGATCCTACACTGGAACAGGCTGGGCCCTGGCCCTGCTCACTAGCATGACACCCCAGCCCCTGCACCCAACTGTGCAGTAACTCGCCCCCAAACACCACCTCAGGGACCTCTGGGCCCTGCAATCAGACTCAAGACTAGCTCTGCCTACCAGCAGACCAGCACCAACCCCAGGACCTGGCTTCACCCACCAATGAAGGGACAACAGCCCCGGAGTCTCCAGGCCCCTGACTCTGCCCATCAGTGAGCCAGCAATGGCCCTGGGCCCCCAGGGTTTGGCAGTCAGCCACCCCATGACTGCCCCTGCCAACCAGTGACCTGCCACCTCCACATAAAGCAGGGCCTGGGGGCCAACCAAGCCTGCCAGACCACCCACACAGCTCCCCACAACAGAAGGACCTAAGCAGCCCTCATACAGGGAACCCCTAGAGCATACAGCTTGGGTGACAAGAGGGGAGTGTGCTGCTGGGTCACATGGGATATCTCCTACAGCAGGCCACTTCTCCAAGGTCGGGAAACATAACCAACCTACCAGATACGCAAAAATAAAAACAGCAAGTTAGGGAAAATAAGGCAACAGAGGAACATGTTCCACAAAAGATAAATGCCCAGAAGAAACATGAAGTGAAGTGGAGATAGGCAATCTACCCAAGAGTTCAGGGTAATGATCGTAAAGATGATCAAAGAACTTGGGAGAAGAATGGATTCACAGAGTGAGAAGTCAGAAGTTTTTAACAGAGTCAAAGTATAAAGAACAACCAAGTAGAAATGAAGAATACAATAACCGAAATGAAAAATACACTAGAAGGAATCAACAGTATACTAAATGATACAGAAGAACGAATCAGTGAGCTGGAAGACAGAGCAGTGGGAATTACTGAGGCTGAACAGAAAAAAAGAAAAAAGAATGAAAAGAAATGAGGACGGTTTAAGAGAACTCTGGGAAAACATCAAGCACACTAACATTCACATTATAGAAGTCCCAGAAGGAGAAGAGAGAGAGAAAGGACCTGAGAAAATATTTGAAGACATAATAACTGAAAACTTCCCTAACCTGGGAAAAGAAAAAGTCACCCAAGTCCAGGAAGCACAGAGACTTCCATTCAGGATGAACCCCAAAGAGGAACACACCAAGACACACTGTACTTTAAATGGCAAAAATTAAACATAAAGAGAGAATATTAAAAGCAGCAAGGGAAAAGCAACAAATAATATACAAGGGAACTCCCATAAAGCTATCAGCTGATTTTTCAGCAGAAACTCTACAGACCAGAAGGAAGTGGCATGATATATTTAAAGTGATGTAAGGGAAAAATCTACAACCAAAAATACTCTACCCAGCAAGGCTCTCATTCAGATCTGATGGAGAGATCAAAAGCTTTACAGACAAGCAAACGCTAAAAGACTTCAGCACCACCAAACCAGCTTTACAAGAAATGTTAAAGGAACTTCTCTAAGTTAAAAAGAAAAGGTCACAACTAGAAACATGAACATTACAAAAGGAAAAAGCTCATCAGTAAAGGCAAACATACAGTAAAGTTACGAAATCATTCACGCACAAAGCTAGTAGGAAGGTTAAAAGACATAAGTAGTAAAATCATCCATATCCACAATAAGCAGTTAAGGGATACAAAAAACTATTCAATGTAAAACATGATATTAAAAACAGTAACCTTAGCAGAAACTAACACACTATTATAAAGCAATTATACTCCAATAAAGATGTTTAAAAAAAAAAGTAACCATGATGGGAGGAGAGTACAAATGCAAAGTTGTTAAAAAGCATTTGAAATTAAGAGATCAGGAACTTAAAACAATTATATATATATATAATTATATATATGTATAATATAAAAATCATGGTAACCACAAACCAAAAAGCTATAATAAATACATACACAAAAAAGAGGAATACAAACATAACACTAAAGATAGCTATCAAATCATAAGAGAACAAAAGAAGAAGAAAGGAGCAAAAAATATCTACAAAAACAACCTCATACATATCAATAATTACCTTAAATGTAAATGGACTAAATGCTGCAATCAAAAGACAAAGAGCTGCTGAATGGATACAAAAACAAGACTTATATGTATGCTGCCTACAAGACACTCACATCAGATCTAAAGACACACACAGACACACAGTGAAGGAATGGAAATGCAAATGGAAATGGAATGAAAGTTTCATGCAAATGGAAATCAAAAGAAAGCCAGGGTAGCAATACTTATGTCAGACAAAATGGACTTTAGAATAAAGACTGTTACAAGAGACAAAGAAAGACATTACATAATGATCAAGGGATCAATCCAAGAAGATATAACAATTGTAAATATACATGTACATAGGAGCATCTAAATACATGAAGCAAATATTAATGGACATACAGGGAGAAAACAACAGTAACACAGTAGTAGTAGGAGACTTTAACACTCCACTTACATGAATGGTCAGATCATCCAGACAGAAAATCAATAAAGAAACACCAGCATTAAAATACACATTAGACCAGATGGACTTAAATATATAGAAAACATTCCATCCAAAAGCAGCAGAATACACATTCTTTTCAAGTGCACATGGAATATGCCCCAGGGTAGATCACATGCTGGTCACAAAACAAGCCTTGGTAAAGATAAGAAAACTGAAATCACATCAAGCATTTTTTCCAACCACAATGTTATGAGACTAGAAATCAACTACAAGAAAAAAAACTGCAAAAAACACAAACACATGGAGGCTAAACAATATGCTACTAAACATATCCCAGGAATGCAAGTATTCTTCAATATATGCAAAGCAATCAATGTGATACACCATATTACCAAATTGAAGGGTAAAAACCATATAATAATCTCAATAGGCGCAGAAAAATCTTTCAACAAAATTCAACACTCATTTATGATAAAACGCTCCAGACAGTAGGCATAGAGGGAACCTACCTCAACATAATAAAGGCCATATATGACAAACCCACAGCCAACATCATTCTCAATGGTGAAAAACTGAATGCATTTCCTCTAAGATAAGGAACAAGACAAGGTTGCCCACTTTCACACTATTATTCAACATAGTTCTGGAAGTTTTAGCCATGAGATATACCATGTTCTTGGATTGGAAGAATCAACATTGTGAAAATGACTATACCACCCAAAGCAATCTACAGATTCAATGTAATCCCTATCAAACTACCAATGGCAATTTTCACAGAACTAGAACAAAAAATTTCACAAATTGTATAGAAACACAAAAGACCCTGAATAGCCAAAGCAATCTTGATAGGGAGGGTGGGAGGGAGGGTGATGCAAGAGGGAAGAGATATGGGAACATATGTATATGTATAACTGATTCACTTTGTTGTAAACCAGAAACTAACACACCATTGTAAAACAGTTATACTCCAATAAAGATGTTAAAAAAAAAAAAAAAAGCAATCTTGAGAAAGAAAAATGGAGCCGGAGGAATCGGGCTCCCTGACTTCAGACTATATTACAAAGCTACAGTAATCAAGACAGTATGGTACTGGCACAAAAAATGAAATATAGATAAACAGAACAGGATAGAAAGCCCAGAGATAAACACATGCACATATGGTCACCTTATCTTTGATAAAGGAGGCAAGAACATACAATGGAGAAAAGACAGCCTTTCAATAAGTGGTGCTGGGAAAACTGCACAGATACATGAAAAAGAATGAAATTAGAACACTTCCTAACACCATACACAAAAATAAACTCAAAATGGATTAAAGACCTAAATGTAAGGCCAGACACTATAAAACCCTTAGAAGAAAACATAGGCAGAACACTCTATGACATAAATCACAGCAAGATCCCTTTTGACCCACCTCCTAGAGAAATGGAAATGATTAATCTCCAATATATACAAGCAGCTCATGCAGCTCAATATCAAAAAACAAATAACCCAATCTAAAAATGGGCAGAAGTCCTAAATAGACATTTCTCCAAAGAAGATATGCAGATTGCCAACAAACACATGAAAGGATGTTCAACATCACTAATTATAAATTGATACAGCCACTATGGAGAACAGTATGGAGGTTCCTTAGAAAACTAAAAATAGAACTACCATATGACCCAGCAATCCCACTACTGGGCATATACCCTGAGAAAACCATAATTCAAAAAGATACATGTACCACAATATTCATTTTAGCACTATTTACAATGCCCAGGACATGGAAGCAACCTAAGTGTCCACTGACAGATGAATGGATAAAGAAGATGTGGCACATATATACAATGGAATATTACTCAGCCATAAAAAGAAATGAAACTGAGCTATTTGTAGTGAGGTGGATGGAACTAGAGTCTGTCATACAGAGTGAAGTAAGTCAGAAAGAGAAAAAC